>NC_134687.1:475315806-475615806 GCF_050947455.1 Rhinoderma darwinii | reverse complement strand
CTCACACTCCTTCTCTTCATGTCCGTCATACACGGATACTGGCTGGTGACCGGCTCATGCAGCTTTATGTTACCACCGCATGTGTATAAAAATGGCCGGACCATTGTACAGAACAAACACTGTTACACTTTGTGTCTCCCTTATTTCCTCATAGATTGTAAGCTCTTGCGAGCAGGGTCCTCACTCCCCAGGTTTGAATTGTAAATGAACTTTGTCACTATGTAATGTCTGATATTGTTTGTTTCATGTTCCCTCTAAATTGTAAAGTTCTGCGTAATATGTTGGCGCTATATAAATAAAGATTATTATTATTATTATCTACCTTGCGGACTATATGTATATATTTTGTTAAAGAGGCTCTGTCACCAGATTTTGCAACCCCTATCTGCTATTGCAGCAGATAGGCGCTGCAATGTAGATTACAGTGACGTTTTTATTTTTAAAAAACGAGCATTTTTGGCCAAGTTATGACCATTTTCGTATTTATGCAAATGAGGCCTGCAAAAGTCCAACTGGGCGTGTTGAAAAGTAAAAGTACAACTGGGCGTGTATTATGTGCGTACATCGGGGCGTGTTTACTACTTTTACTAGCTGGGCGTTCTGATGAGAAGTATCATCCACTTCTCTTCAGAACGCCCAGCTTCTGGCAGTGCAGATCTGTGACGTCACTCACAGGTCCTGCATCGTGTCGGCACCAGAGGCTACAGTTGATTCTGCAGCAGCATCAGCATTTGCAGGTAAGTAGCTACATCGACTTACCTGCAAACGTCGATGCTGCTGCAGAATCATCTGTAGCCTCTGGTGTCGATGTGTCCTCGCTCGTCTGACACGATGCAGGACCTGTGAGTGACGACACAGCGTGATCTCTGGAGAACACGGCTGTGTCTGCACTGCCAGAAGCTGGGCGTTGTGAAGAGAAGTGGATGATACTTCTATACACAACGCCCAGCTAGTAAAAGTAGTAAAAACGCCCCGATGTACGCACATAATACACGCCCAGTTGTACTTTTACTTTTAAACACGCCCAGTTGTACTTTTGCAAGCCTCATTTGCATAAATACGAAAATGGTCATAACTTGGCCAAAAATGCTCGTTTTTTAAAAATAAAAACGTTACTGTAATCTACATTGCAGCGCCGATCTGCTACAATAGCAGATAGGCGTTGCAAAATCTGGTGACAGAGCCTCTTTAAGTTTTAGGGAGAAGTCGTTCCTAAAAAATCATTGAGGAATAGTCAACATAGAGAATGTAAAATCTGCTGTATGAAGTGACCCTCTTCATATGAGAAGCCCACCTGTACTTTTTGCATAGAAAAAAATTGTTGCAGAAGAGTCACCTTCATTAGTTTATTCAGTAAGACCTATTATTAAAGTACGCAATTCCATGAAAATTATGCGTAGAAGTCCTGATCGCCCTAGTACCCCCTCTGATGTATGCATCACTTCAGGTTTCAGTTCTGAGGGTGAGAGCCTATTACAGGATAGCGTTTTAGAATCTAGTTCAGAGTCTTCTACCTCTGATGATAATAATTTAGGTAAACCTGTTTTTCCTACGGGAGCACGGTCCGTAAAATAAAAGAATAGGACATGTCTTATTTTTTACGGAAGGTTTCTATGGCATGGACACCTTCACATTAATATACGGGAAGGTGTCCGTCGGCTATACAATTAAATAGGTCTGTAGTTATGGTCCGTAATTACAGACTAAATCTACGGTCGTGTGCATGGGGCCTAAAGCGGTAAAGAGAGAATATTTGTATGATGAACAAGAAACTGCTTGGGACAGACCTCCCAAAATAAATGTACCTATAGCAAAGGTATTCTGTAAGGCTTTGCTCCCCTTTGATGATACAGGTTTTCAGAGATCTTATGGATAAAAAAATCTGAAGGATTTATTAGAATAACTTGGGAATCGCCCGTGGCTAATATAGACTAATATAGCGGCAACCTGTGTAGCTAGAGCCTTATTAATCTGGATCAATCAGTTGGAGTTTCACTTAAAGAACATAGCGCCTCGTGAAAATCGTCTTGCCTCTCTACCCACTCTTAAAAAAGCAGCCGGATTTATGGCGGATGCTTTGGCAGATGACCTTAGGCTCTTTGCATGATCTGCTGCTCTCTCCAATTCAACCAGACATGAACTATGGCTTAAAAATCTGTCAGGGGATGCCGGATTAAAAACTCACCTGTGTGTATTACGTGTGATGAGAATTTCTTGTTTGGCCCAGTTCTGGATGACAACCTGGATAAAGCATTTGATAGGGAGAACAACTTTCAATGCTAAACAGCATAAGCCATTTCGTCCCTCCTGAAGATTTATTGGCCAATGAAAAGGGAAAGAGGATGGAGGAAGATGGAAATTTTCCAAAACATCATGTTTTAGTTTAGTTTAACCAACCTTCCGATTCCTCACGAAAACCAGGTCGCCAGGGAGTGAGTAGGGGGAAGGCTGTCCTGGTTTCTTCCAGCTTGGGAAAAAATATCCAGCAGCAGGGTGCTAGACATTATAAGAGGGAGAGTAAAATTCTATTTCTTCTCCCCTCCCCCTACTCGCTTTATCGTCACAAAAATTCAGGCCTCTCAGATAAATCACTTAACCAATATGGAGGATAACCTAAATACCCCTCTATAAAGAAACCAAATTGTTAAGGATCTGCCAGGCACAGCTTCTGTATCCACGCCCATAGGTAATCAGTCTGCACCTGCTTCTATGTCTGTGAGACTGACTCCATCTTCCACCACTCAGGATGGCAGGCTTAGGAGTGGGAGAGCCTATCACAGCCTGGCCAGACGGAGCTAGCTCCCGCCCTCCGTCTATTTATACCTGCCTTTCCTGTTCCTCCTTGCTTGTGATTCTTCTCTGTTGGTTTGCTGACCCTGCTGCAGCTTCTTGAACTACTTGTCCCTGCTTCGTATTGACCCTGGCTTACTGACTACTCTTCTGCTCTGCGTTTGGTACCTCGTACACTCCTGGTTTGACTCGGCTTGTTCACTACTCTCCTGCTCTGCGTTTGGCACCTCGTACTCTCCTGGTTTGACTCGGCTCGTTTACTACTCTTGTTGCTCGCGGTGTTGCCATGGGCAACTGCCCCGCTTCCCTTTGTTCTGTGTTTCCTTGTCTGTTTGTCTGTCGTGCACTTACTGAGTGTAGGGACCGTCGCCCAGTTGTACCCCGTCGCCTAGGGCGGGTCGTTGCAAGTAGGCAGGTACTGAGTGGCGGGTAGATTAGGGCTCACTTGTCTGTTTCCCTATCCCTGTCATTACACAAATAGATATCAGTAGGTCATATATATTATATGGGGGGAGGGCATATATTAGAAAACGCCCATGACTACGGGTGACTCATAACATAATCAGAATAAAAACCTAAAAATAGAGTCAAAACCATGCTTATACTGATAAAATACATAATTTTATTGGTACAAAATATAAAACACACACATTTCACATCTCTCAGATAAATCAGTCTACTATTTATCAAGAAATCAAATCTCTAATAGAAAAATTAGTTCTCGTTACTGTTTCCCCAGAAGAAGAAGAGCAGGTGTTCTACTCCTCCATATTTCTTGTGTAAAAGTCAATGGATCATACAGAATGATCAATTTAAAACCTTTAAACAAGTTCCTTTTACATATCAAACATTTAAAATGGCGACAATAAAATCTACAATCCATCTTCTATCACCAAAATGTTATATGGCATCGATAGAATAAAGAGATGCCTATTATCAAATCCCAATCCATCGAGAGTTTCAAAGATTTCTTCAAGTAGCCATTGTAAACCATTCTCGAGTAGTACATTTACAATTTTGTGCCCTGACGTTTAGGATATTGAATTGCTCCTCGAGTCTTCACAAAAGTATTTGCAGAAATGGCAGCTCATATAAGGAAAGGTCCCTTTATTCCCTATCTAGACTATTTACTTGTAAGGGTATGTTCACACACTTAGCAAAAAACGTCTGAAAATACAGAGCTGTTTTCAAGGGAAAACAGCTCCTGATTTTCAGCCGTTTTGTTAGCCACTCGTGTTTTTTACGGCCGTTTTTGGAGCTGTTTTTCTATAGAGTCAATAAAAAACAGCTCCAAAAACGGCTCAAGAAGTGACATGCACTTCTTTTTCGCGAGTGTTTTTTTATGCGGCCTTTTTCAAAACGGCCGAGTAAAAAAACGCCCCGCCGTTTTTCCCATTGAAATCAATGGGCAGATGTTTGGAGGCGTTCTGCTTTCGACTTTTCGGCCGTTTACGGCCCGAAAAACGGCCAAAAATAAGCCGTGTGAACATACCCTAATAGGCAATTCTTCAGAGACAAAAGTCTTAGGCCTCATGCACACTTCCATCACCATTTTAGCGGCCGTTTTTGACGGATCCGTGTGTCCGTTTTTGTTTCCGTGTGCACTCCGTTTCCGTTCCGTGTTTCCGTTTAAAAAACGGATGTGAACTTCACTTGAACCTGTCACATGTCCCAGGAAACACCCATAGAAAGGTTACAAGACGTTTTTGGTGCTGTTTTCTTAGCTTTCAGAGCATAGAGAACAGTTTGAGATTACTCTGCTTGGCTTACTTTGGATTTTTGGAGTGAAAATATGAGCTCCAAACCTGTTGACCGTGTCCTTTTTGCCTGGCTTCTTTATCGATCCTTTGGACAGCAATCTGCTAGGTTGGAAGAAGAACCGAGGAGGAGAAGGAGGTATTGGGTTCATCCCATTGTCTCCCAACGGACTTCTAAAGGGCATTTCCAAACCCTCTACCACGACCTGCGAGAGCACCCTGAAAAATGTGTCAATTTCTGTCGTATGTCAGTAAGCACATTTGATTGTCTGCTGGAGGCTGTGCGTCCTGGAATCACTCTCCAGGACACATATATGAGGAGCTGTATTTCTCCTGAGGAACGACTGCTCGTCACCTTAAAGGGAATGTGTTGCCAGAAAAACATGTTTTTTTTAAAAAAATTAAACATTTAGTGTGTGGGTGATTAAACATTGTTCAAATTTTTTTTTTTTTTTTCACGAGTCAGGAAATATTATAAATTAATTCTAATTTATAATACTACCCATTTTTGGTCACTAGATGGGGCTATTTCCAAAATTGCAGCATTGCAACATTGGGTTAAAAGCCCTCGCTCTAGTGAGCTCTCAGCATCCCCCCCTCCTTTATCCTGGCTAGTGCCGGGATAAACGAGGGGTTTGAACGGTGTAACCTCCTACACTGTGTGTCGCCATTTTTTGAGCTAACACACAGTGTAGTAGGTTTACATACAGTAGTAAACACACACAAACACGAACATACATTGAAATCTCTTACCTGCTCCTGCCGCCGCGGCTCCCTCCGGCCCGTCCGCTCCGTTTGCTGCCGCTGGTCCAAGTGCACAAATCCGGAAGCCGCGACCGGAAGTAGTAATATTACTGTCCGGCCGCGACTTCCGGTCCACAGGAAAATGGCGCCGGACGGCGCCAATTTCGAATTGGACTGTGTGGGAGCGGCGCATGCGCAGTTCCCACACAGACGCCGTACACGGAAGTCAATGGGACGGGAGCCGTTCGCAGTCCCTATGGGACTGTGGCTGCCGTATTCCATGTCTGTATGTGTCGTTAATCGACACAGACAGAAATGGAAAAAAAATGGCAGCCCCCATAGGGAAGAAAAAGTGTAAAAATAAGAAAAAGTAAAACACAAACACACAAATGAATATAAACGTTTTTAATAAAGCACTAACATCTTTAACATATTAAAAAAATAATTTGTGATGACACTGTTCCTTTAAGGTAAATGTTCCCTTTCAAAAAAGCCGCCATGTCCCCCTGTTTTGTTTCTCTCGGGAAGGTGCCCGAGAGAAATTTTTTCGTTTTCTCACGGGAAGGTGCCAGAGCCGTTAAAAAGATAGAACATGTTCTATTTTTTTATTTTACGGGCCGTGCTCCTATACTTTATAATGGGAGCACGGCTCGGAAAAACGACCGGCTGCCCGTGGCCGGCCGTGCTCATCTCCTGAAATACTCTGTGCTGCCTTAAACTCTGTGGACAGGTCAGGATCTTGTTTCTTTTAAATGCTGCTGGGGAACCCGTTCGATCCACGATATAAGGCTGCGCTACAGTGCAGCATTTAAAAGAAACAGGATCCTGACCTGTCCACAGAGTTTAAGGCAGCACAGAGTATTTCAGGAGATGAGCGTGCGGATCTTGTGCGGGGTGGTGACTTGCCAATCATGTGAAGGTGTTATTGAGGACAGGAGTGGAGGAGAGGTAACAGACTGAGCTACGTAATGGTAAGAGCAGAGTTCACAGCAGCACTGAATCTGCACGCTCCTCTCCTGAAATATTCTTTGCTGCTGTGAACTTTTTCGTGAAATTCGGCGAACTAGCCGAACCGAACTTTTCATAAGTTCGCTCATCTCTACCAGAAATAATACAGAATACAACTGTGCAAGGTCTACGCTACCCTCTGACACACTTGAAACTGCACAAAGTCTATACCGGTCAGAATTTTGGGATTGCAAAGCACATGTTATAAGACAGCAGGTCAATGCGAAAATAACATTACTGTGGGTGTGTAAAATTTACCTACTGAGAATTACATACAATGGAACAAAAGAAAAGCATGCTCAGAAAACAAGCAGTGCAATGTGTGCATTTACTTACTTATTTTGTGACGCTGGGCACTAGTTCCCTTCTGCCATCTGCGTGTTAAAAGCTCCTTGGCTAGCTCCTCCCACGCGGCGTCCTTTTTATAACGGTCGTGGTAGCATTCTGTGCGCGTATCCCACAGTTCTGGGTGATCCTGCACCAATGCTATCATTCTTTCCACATCCATCTTCCGAACTGACTGGCTACTGTAGACTGTGAACTTTGTCCCACCCAGCCGTTGCTATGGCAACGGATCAGTCAAAAACGGACAGCACACAGAAGCCTTCATTGTGCCATCCGTTTTTTTCACTGACCCATTGACTTCTATGGGCCACACGGTCACTGAATCACTGAGCAAAGTAGGACTTGCTCTACTTTGCACGGAACGGAACAACGGATCCGTTTAAATAACGGAAGTGTGCATGGGGCCATTGCAATGAATGGGTTCAGGGTGCTATCCGTGACAAAAACGGATAGCACCCTGAAGGAAAAAACTGAAGTGTGCATGAGGCCTTAATTACAAATTGACACATTTGACAATAATGGAACCTTTCAGAGTCTGGGAGGTAGAAGGAACCAGTTAGGGACTCAAATAAATGACGTCCAAGTGAAGAGGCGTCCACAGTATCGGCTAATTAAAAGGGACCCACTGAGGACCAATCCTGTACTATAGCACGTAAACTGCATGATGTGTTCTAAGTTCTGCATGTGGCCCCATTAGTAGATCAATTATCAATTCTGACACTGGGCACCCCCTGTTTGGTTCCAAAACTTATAAAGGAAAGCTAAGACATGAAGCTCCCCCTCTCATTCCTGTTTCCCACCATGGCTCCTCTCTTATTCCTAGTCCCCAGCATGGCCCACTCTGATTCTTATATAGTACACCAGCATGACTCCCCCCTCACATTCCTGTTCCCAAACAAGGCTCCCCCTCTCATTCTTATACAGTACACCAGCATGGCTCCCCTTCTTCTTATACCCCAGTAATGCCGCTCTCCATATCCGCTTTATTGCTAACCTTGACACCCTCGTGGCAGTTTGCAGTCTCCCTTGCTCAACAATTGCGCAAGCATTTCAGTGCAGCATGACGTGTGCTGCACCATCCCCTTCTCTGACAGCCTCCCTCCTTTCCTATGACTCTCCATAGGGATGGAAATGCTCTTCTTTCTGCTCTGTCTACCCCAATAACGCGGCGGGATGCTGGCAACCTGGCACCTTGATCCAGATGATTTACAGTGCATGTAAGGCCTTGTTCACACAGCATGTATGCGATGCGTTTTTTACGCGTTTTACGTCAAAAACGCTTGCTTTAAGCTTCCCATTGACATAAATTGGAAAGCACATTATAGTGAATACAAAGCGTTTTTTGTGTGTCAGGTAAATTTTTTGGTGCGTAAAATGTAAAAGAAGATTTCCTAATTCCCATAGTCAATGGGAGTTCGAATGACGTGCCAAAAAAAACACCCAAAACGCGTCAAACGCCTGAATTTTAACAAGCGCTTAAACGGTAGCGGTTTTAACATGTTGTTTTTTAGCGCCGTATGAACAAGGCCTAGGTCTAATTTGTAATTTTTTTTCAAAGCGGTTCCACTGAAAAACGTGCTCACAAAAAGTGGTCTTTGGTCTAATTAGGGGGTGGTCTGCTTATAGACGGGCAGTTACCATAGACTATAATAGAGGGGAAAATCTGTCACAGAAAAATTTTGGTCTGGATGGGGGGTGGTCTTCTGGGGAGGGTACACTGTACTCAGGGTGTGGTAGCCTCTGTTGTTCAAAGTGTAAAACTATGTGCACGTCCGCCTGCTGAGTTGAGTGCTGGTGGTCAAGCATGCTCAGTCTCTCTCTCCACAGCCTTCTGTGTAGTGAAGAGCTTTCTGCTGGTCTGGGAAGAAGCAGAGCCTCTCCAGTAATGGCTCCTTCTTCTCCGCGTGTTAGGATTATAAAGCTAGATTGGAAAGTAAGAAGGGATATTATGGTCAGCTGCCAAAGGGGAAAGGAGACTGATTCTGCTCAGAGTCCTCACCACAGCACAGATTAGCAGCAGCACTAAGGTTGACGCAGGGAAGCCATAGTTGACAAAAGAGGTATTTTATATGTTATAAATACTGCTAATTACTTTAAAAGCTATTACCGGATTTTTGGTATGAAAATTTAGTAAAGGAATCACCCCTTCAATAGAGCGTTGTCCCTCTTTTTAGGACCCTGCTTAATTCTACTGTGGTGGTGGTGCTGTTGGGAAATTGAACACTTGATGATATGTTCCCCCACAGATTACAGGGGGGACCCCTCTAGCAAAAATGGATTGTCCGAAGCAACCACTTTAAGAACAATGTACAGTAAATATACATGACAATGGACACCTTTTTTTTTCCTGGGGGGACGACTCTTCTTTACAAATGTGATTGTCCAAAGTGGAAACTCCTTTACAGTAACTATACATAAAGATGGATAGCATAGAGTACAAGAGGGACAGTGTAAATTAACTAAACGTGAATATAAAGGACAGTATGCAACAACTATACATGAAGACTTTAACTATACATAAAAATACAGCATTAGGGATAGTGTTACTATACAAGCAAAGGGACAGCATAAGGAAAAGTAACTATACATGAAGAGACCGTATTCGGGACAGTGTTACTATACAAGAAGAGGGACGGCATTCGGGGCAGTTACTATAAACAAAACAAGACATGTTTAGGGACCGCGTAGACTTATACAAGAAGAGGGACAGCAATAGGAACAGTAATGAAACAGTTACTATGCATGGAGAGGGGCAGTGTCAGGGATAATTGCAAAAATTCTACATACAAAGACATCATTATGTACATACAGTTACTATACAAGAATACGGACAGCACTAACTGCATAGTTGTTATACATGAAAAAGGACAGTGTGCAGTTACTATACAAGAGAGGGATAGTATACAGTAATTGTTTTTAATCCAGGAATTACCTCATAAGTGTTTCTGCTCTTGCTTGTGCTCTCAGTCGGCCACTGGGGGCGCATGGTAAGGTGAGCTTATTCCATCTGTTCACATGTTGTGGTGCTGCATTTGTGGGGGGACGTAGCCAGAGCCAAGGAGGCTTGGCACGGTCTGATGGCATGGGTGCTTTTTGGCCCCTGGGTTGCTCCCTCTGCAGGAGCAGTGCTGCGATCGCCGCCATGCCGTGCTGCAACCACTAGAGTAGGGACCCACTTTAAAAGAGGTCGCCGTGTAGTGGCAAGTGGGCTTATACACTTTGATCAAAATGTTAACTAAGAACCTCATGTTCATGTTTAGAAATTATGCCTAGCGGCCCAGATCAACGTATACATTGTGGATTGTGCGGTCCATGTCTTTTTCCTCTAAATATTGCCATAGTATACAGTAACTATACATAAAGAGGGATTACATTAGGGAAAGTATACAGTAACAATATATGAAGAGGGACAACATTTGGGTATGTATACAGTAAAAATATGAAGAGGGGACAGCATTTTTGACAGTACAGTAACTACACACAAAGAGGGAAAGTAACTGTACATGAAGGGGAATAGCATTAGGGATAGTGACTATATGCAAAGAGGGACAACATTAGGGACAGTATGCAGTAACTATACATGAAGAGGGGTTTTCCGATGAGGAACATATGTGATATATCCACAGGATCTGTCATAAACGTCAGATAGATGTGGGTCCCACCTCTGTGACCCGCACCTATCTCTAGAACGGGGTCTGACTCCCGGCCACTTCCTGATTACATGGTCGGAAGTTACGGAAACCGTGTAACTTGCTAAGCAACGGTGTTTTAGTAACTCCCATAGTAGTACGGAAGCAAGCAACGTAGCATGTGAGCTACGCTGTTTCCATAACTACTATTGAGTTCTGTAGGAGTTACAGAAACAACATAGCTCAGCGAGATACACTGCTTCCGGAACTCCCGACCATGTAATCAGTAAGTCGCCGGGAGGCAGCGTGAGCTCAAAAAGCTAGAACGGGGTTTAGGGGCAGGTTCTAGAGATAGGTCTGGGTCCCAAAGGTGGACTCGCATCTATCTGACATTTATGACATATCCTGTGGATATGTCATAAATGTCCCTCGTGGGAAAACCCCCTTAAAGGGTTATTCCTAACATAAAGTTCAATGTTTCAAGCCCTAGAAATGTAAAAATAAACATCTTTCTAAATACCTATAAGAGGGGTCCAGCCCCCTAGTTCGATGCCTGAGCGTTGTTAGTTTTCCCAGTCTGTCTTGCAAATGGTCCCTTAGTATTTCCCGTTCCTATTGTTACCCGTACCTTGTTCCCCGTTCCTGGTTCCCGTGCTTTGCCCTAGTATCAAGTCGTGCCACGTCCTGTGTCATCTGCCACGTCTGGAGGAATCCGCCACGTCCTGTGTCATCTGCCACGTCCGGAGGAATCCGCCACGTCCTGTGTCATCCGCCTACGTCCTGTGTCATCCGCCACGTCCTGTGTCATCTGCCACGTCCGGAGGAATCTGCCACGTCCTGTGTTATCTGCCACGTTCGGAGGAATCCGCCACGTCTGGCGCAACTTGCGTTTCCTGTGTCATCCGCCACGTTTGGCGCCATCTGCTGCACCCATCTCATCTGTGCCAGAGCTGCGGCCACCATCTTGACTATTCAGGTACCCTTGTGCGGGACATTGTATTTCTGGGGTGTCCTGTAGTTTGGCCAGCTGCCTCCCCGCTGCGGCGGTACGGCCTAGTGGGTCCACTAACCCGCTCCGTGACAGTAAGATATGCCCTCCTCTGAAGGGCATGTCATTCGTTTAGTTGTGCCGGTCATTTCTATGGAAACGACCACCGCCGTTTCCTTCATTCTGTGGTGTCTGCGCACTTCTCCCTTTTCTCCTCTCTCTTCTATAGCGTGAGCTTGCTTTACCGACGCGTGCGCACTTTCTTGAGGGTACCGTAGCAGCCGGTATGGCTGATACAGTCCTAGTTACGCCACTGGGTAAGGGGTAAGGATGGCAACAAAACTTACCATCATTGAAGCGCTCAGCGGGTGTTCTGCAAGAGAGTGATGCTGCTATGAATTCTGTATAATAGCAGTCTCGGGAGCGCGCACATACACCAAGCAGCATTGTGATTTTATTACAGCGCCGCTTGCTGGTGAAGAGTGATAGAAACACACATACTTCGTTTAATAAAAAGCAAGAACATTTTAGATTGAAATTGATGAAATAAAATATAATATTTGACTGGGAATTTTTTTTTTAGGGGAAAATTATTATTTATTAATATGTCAAATATTAAAAAATACAAATTTTTTGGGGTCAACTTGGGAATAACCCTTTAAGGGTAGTATACAGTCACTATATATTAGGAGGACAACATTGTGGCCATTAACCGTACGCAAAAGAGACAGGTTTAGGGACAATGTAGAGTTACTGAGGGGCAGTGTCAGGGATAATATACAATAAGACAGCGCATACAATTATTTTACATGATGAGGGACAGTATTAGGGAGAGTATACAGTTATTATACATGAAGAGGGATAATATACAGTGACTATACATGACAAGGAACAGCATTATGGAACAGTATACAGTAACTATACATAAAGAGAGATAGGATACAGTTACTATACATGAAATTGGACAGCGGTAGGGACTGTATACAGAAAATTATATGACAAGGGATAGTATACAGTAACTATACATACAGAAGGACGCATACAGTTCCTATACATGTAGAGGGACTGCATTAGGGACTGTATATAGTAACTATGCATGAACAGTATACAGACAGTAACTGTACACGAATGGGTACAACATTAGGGATAGTAAATATACATGAAGAGGGACAACATTAGAGACAATATACAGCTATTATACATGAAGAGGGGCAGTAATTGTAAATAAGAGGGAGACAACATTGGGGACAGTAAATAGTACGTATACATTAGACAGCGTTATGGACAGTATACAGAGGAACACTACAGAATATTGACAAAGTTCGAGCTGTATATAGATGCAAATGCCACATTCCAACGTTGTCATCACCTTTGCTACAGTATTGATTCAGTTGTAGCTATATCCGGAACCTTGTACTTGTATACACGTTGCCGAGGGGAATCTTTGACTGCGTGCACTGAACCCACGTGTGAGGCTGTAGGTGCAGGAAGATGGAGAATGCTACAGAAGGGACGTGGGATTCTTTACCCGAGAAGCTGAATGACCAGATCCGTCAGACTCTGAGAGAGCTACGCTTCACCCGCATGACGCCGGTGCAGGTATTACCATTATGTCGTCTCACTTAGAGTTGAGGACTGCAGCAGACAAACAGCTTCTCGGCTTCCTAATAGAGCAGTACGGTCAGTAACGACGCATACAGTCATTTGTCAACCACTATTGTACTAAGGGTTCGAAACATTACGTTAAAGGACAATATATGCCTTTGCCCTTGTTTTTTGGTAGTATAAACATTACCTACAAGTACAGGTCATGTCCCCAATAAGGCTTCGTTCACATCTGCGTTGGGGTTCCCTCGGACCTTTCCGTCAGGGGAACCCATGAATGGAAACCGTAGCTTTCCGTTTGCATTACCATTGATTTCAACGGTAACGCTTCCGTTGCTAATGGTTTCCGTTTGTCTTGTAAGGTTTCAGTTTTTTCTGCATTTTTGTAGACTACGGAAACCTTACAGAACGGAGACAAACTAAAACCGTTAGCGAAGGAAGCGTCACCATTGAAATCAATGGTAATGCAAACGGAAAGCTATCCGTTTGGCTTCCGTTCGTGGGTTCCCCTGACGGAAAGGTCTGACAGAACCTCGACGCAGATGTGAACGAAGCCTTAACTGTACCAGCAGAATACCCCATAGACGTTACGTCCAGCAGAGGGGCCCCCCCCTACCAGTCTATGCTGGCAGAGGGGCCCCCCCTACCAGTCTGTGCTGGCAGAGGGGCCCCCCCTACCAGTCTGTGCTGGCAGAGGGGCCCCCCCTACCAGTCTGTGCTGGCAGAGGGGCCCCCCCTACCAGTCTGTGCTGGCAGAGGGGCCCCCCCTACCAGTCTGTGCTGGCAGAGGGGCCCCCCCTACCAGTCTGTGCTGGCAGAGGGGCCCCCCCTACCAGTCTGTGCTGGCAGAGGGGCCCCCCCTACCAGTCTGTGCTGGCAGAGGGGCCCCCCCTACCAGTCTGTGCTGGCAGAGGGGCCCCCCCTACCAGTCTGTGCTGGCAGAGGGGCCCCCCCTACCAGTCTGTGCTGGCAGAGGGGCCCCCCCTACCAGTCTGTGCTGGCAGAGGGGCCCCCCCTACCAGTCTGTGCTGGCAGAGGGGCCCCCCCTACCAGTCTGTGCTGGCAGAGGGGCCCCCCCTACCAGTCTGTGCTGGCAGAGGGGCCCCCCCCCCCACCAGTCTGTGCTGGCAGAGGGGCCCCCCCCCCACCAGTCTGTGCCGGCAGAGGGGCCCCCCCCCCACCAGTCTGTGCCGGCAGAGGGGCCCCCCCCCCACCAGTCTGTGCCGGCAGAGGGGCCCCCCCCCCACCAGTCTGTGCCGGCAGAGGGGCCCCCCCCCCCACCAGTCTGTGCCGGCAGAGGGGCCCCCCCCCCCACCAGTCTGTGCCGGCAGAGGGGCCCCCCCCCCCACCAGTCTGTGCCGGCAGAGGGGCCCCCCCCCCCACCAGTCTGTGCCGGCAGAGGGGCCCCCCCCCCCACCAGTCTGTGCCGGCAGAGGGCCCCCCCCCTACCAGTCTGTGCTGGTAGTAGGTGAAAAGTCATTTCTATATAACCTATGATTGTCTTCTTAGTCGGCTCTATAGCTTTAGTATTCAGTTTTTTAGTGTTCCCACGCTGTATGCTAATGAGCATAAGAGTCAAATCTTCATTCCTCAAGCCTTAACGAGTTTTCCCCGCTTCCTTACTTTTGATAGCTCCTCGCCTACCCCCAGCTCACATGAAATCCTGCGCTTGTGCATCGATATCCTGTTCTGGTGTGTGCGCACAACCGGTCACCTTATCGGCACATGCACAGTTACTAGATTTGAGGCTCGGACAAAACAGGGAAGGGTGTCGGACCGTGCATGACGGGCACGTGCGTGCTATCGGACAATATTTCGGGATTCAGGGTGGGCTGGTTTTCGGCGGTGGGCGGGCATAAGAAGAGGAAAGAACGAGACTGCCGGATTATTACCATAAGAGGCGCAAAATGTTTGCAAACCGTTATTTACGGTCAGGGGAGGAGTTTAGGAGAGGGGATAGCGGCAATGAACTTTTGATAGCAGCGGCCAGTGAGGGATAAGTAAAGTTCAATAGGTGAAATGCTGGTGACAAGTTCCCTTTAAAATTGAATACACAGACTTCACACTGCTATTATTTCCTTTTCATGCAGGCTGCAACAATCCCGCTATTTATGAGCAACAAAGATATAGCTGCAGAAGCCGTGAGTACCGTGACATTATTTACAGTTGCCAGCTTGATTTGATTAGCTGGTTCTAATTTATATTTTGGTGGTAGATCACTGGAAGTGGGAAAACACTGGCCTTTGTGATCCCACTGTTGGAAATACTCCTGAAAAGGGAAGGGAAACTAAAGAAACATCAGGTAAGATCATTTTCAGTTCACCGATTTCGTCTGTAGTAAACCGTTTTTTTTTTTAGTGCAGCAACTTCTGAAGAGGGGATGTTATTTCTTAGATATGAATGCTACATCTCCTTCCATTCACACTCCTACCTTCATCATAACATTCCCTTAAAGGGAACCTATCACCTCCTGACATGTCTGTTTCAGTAAATAATTGTATTCATTATGAAAGCTTCTTTTTTTAGAACTGCGTTGTGCCGGTCCCCTGTTATTCCTCCTAGAAATGTATAAATTGACAACTAGGTGTTTTTAGTTGGGGGTGTGTCCCTACACAGACTGACCATTTCCAATTAGTGCTGACCGAATGAGACAGTGTAAGGACACGCCCCTTTGACGGGGGAAATGGTTACACCCAGTTGTCAATTTATTTGTATGTATTTTGTAGGAATACGAGAGGAAAGGCAAAACGCAATCCTAAGAAAATGCGTCCCAGAATTGTTATTCTATGGGGAATATAAGTTTTGACTAAAATAGACATGTCCGGAGAGCTCTGGCAATCAGCTGTCATTTCAGGTCTGGCTCCCGAGACCACCGACAAACGGCTGATTGCCAGAGGAAGCCAAGGACCGCCACACTCTTCCCCTGCAGTGCCAATGTAGTATTGCATGGTGGCCATTCAGTTAAATAGCCTTCCACGTAATGAATGCACTCCCCAACTCCGCTAGAGCCACTGCTTGTTAGCGGCTCTCCACTCTGCTTGTTTCAGAGCTGGGGATCCCCCTCTATGACATCCATATTCCCTAATAGGACATACATATGGAAAGGGGTGGTTCTGCAGGGACCACCCCTTCAAAATGATACCATTTTGCATGTCAATTTTTCTGTATGTTGGGGGTCATTGATTTAACGACCAGGTTTGCACATTTATGATCATTATAGGACACAAATGCTGGATTATTGGTAGAAGCTGGAGATTTGGCTTGTAATTGTTCTAGTTCCTCTGTTCAATCCTATGGACTCTGTTTCCAAACATGGGTTTAACTGGGGTTTTGGAAAAAGAGAAACACCTCCAGCTCACCTTCGTTGCAGATGTAGTTCTAGGGGTAATCATGCACGGATCCTTGTGTCGGCACACAGTAGACGAGACCAGAAGAAATGGGGTTTGGATCCAGCACATGCGATTCAATAAAATGGAAGGAATATTTCCAAGTTTAATGGGCCAGTATAATTGGCAAGTTAAAATCAGGAATAAAGAGCACGGCGTGACATCCTGATAGTGTAGGGAAAAAAGTGGTAGTGGTGAATAGGAAGCCATGATTAAGGACGCTCGCAGCGTCTGAAACGCGTAGGCTTCCTATTCACCACTACCACTTTTTTCCCTACACTATCAGGATGTCACGCCGTGCTCTTTATTCCTGATTTTAACTTGCCAATTATACTGGCCCATTAAACTTGGAAATATTCCTTCCATTTTATTGAATCGTCTGTGCTGGATCCAAACCCCATTTCTTCTGGGGTTTTGGAAGTTACCTTGCCCCTTCATAGTCTCTTATTTGTGTCATTATTGCCAATGTGGTGGTGGTGGTGCTGTGCTTCTTAGGGTATGTACACACAAAATTAAAAACGTCTGAAAATACGGAGCTGTTTTCAAAGGAAAACCGCTCCTGATTTTCAGGCGTTTTTTAATCAGTCTCATTTTTCGCTGCGTTTTTAACGACCGTTTTTGGAGCTATTTTCTATAGAGTCTGAAAAACGGCTCCAAAAACGGCTGAAGAAGTGACATGTACTTATTTTTTTCGGCCGTCGGAACAGCGCTGTTTTCCCATTGAAATTAATGGGCAGATGTTTGGAGGCGTTCTGCTTCCGATTTTTCACCCGTTTTTCGGGACGTTTACGGCCCGAATAAACATCTGAAAACACTACGTGTGCACATACCTGAAGTCTTATTTTTTCCCCTTGTAATCTCAGTTTAACGTCAGTTCACACAGTTATTTGGCGCTGATTTTAACGAGGAAAAAACTTTGGACTTGGCGCCAAAAAACTTGCGGAATCACCCCTGATGTATTTTAAACGGGAGGCAGAGGCATTTTTTCTTTTTTTTGTTTTTTTTTTTTCCTCGGCTGCTTTTGGCCGCTCGCAGGAAAAAAAAGCGGAATGTTCTTTCTTGCTGCGTTTTCTGCTTCTGACCTCATTGAAATCGATGGAAGGCAGAAAAAAACCTGCGGTGCTTGTTTCTGAGCGTTTTTCACTGTGTTTTTGGCTTGTGGCCCTTGCACTAGATTCAATGGCCGCAGGCAAAAAACGCTATGAAATACTTGGAAAAAAAAAGCAAAGGCGTTTTCCTGAAGGAATACTGAGGCAGGCTTTTTTTCTGCCTTCAAAATACTTTGTGTGAGCAGGGCTTTAGGCCGGGTTCAAACATAGCGTAAACACTGCGGAATTCCCACAACATTTACAGTAGCAGCAAAGTGGATGAGATTTAGAAAATATCATGCCCATGTACCTATATTGACCTGCGGTGCGGAATTTAATTCGGCAGCATTTCAATTTGTGCTGCGTTTTAGTTGATTTTCCGTTGCAGGGTTTTCCCCATTGAATTCTATGGAGATGCAAATCCCGCAACAGAAAGCCAAGTGTTGCGGCATATCCACAGCGATTACGCCGCAAATATCTCAACTACGGAAAAATAAAAAAATCATACTTACCCAGAACTCCCTCCTTCTTGCTGCAGTCCGGTTTCCTGGGATGACGTTTCATCCCATGTGAGAAGAGGGAGGGGTAAGTATCAAAGTTTTTTTATCAAGCGGTGCTTTCTGCAGCGGAAACTCCGTCCGAAAATACGCACCACAGCGTAGATTAGGACTTGGTAGCACACAGAAGCCGCTGGAGACCAAGCGTCAGAGGAGCTCTGTGACGGATTTGATGGAGAACAGCGTACTGTGAGACATAGAAAGCCAAACAGTTGAACATATTTTAATAAAACTCAATTCCAAAAATTCTTTTTAGCCAAAAATACATGCTTTTCAGTAAAAAAATAAATAAAAAAAATGCCCCCAAAGGTGTCTATGGCCCTTAATGTTTTATCTCCTCTTTCACCATCATGTAGATTGGTGCAATAATCATCACTCCAACTCGGGAACTTGCAATACAGATTGATGAAGTACTTTTGTACTTCACAAAACATTTTCCACAGTTCTGGTAAGTCGTCATTTTACAATGCAGTATTTTTGTGATGGTGTGGTTGTTTGCACTGCCCTCAATGTGTTTTCAATGTACATAATACTTTACATGTTTTCCTCACTTTGCTAAAATATGACTTTGATAGACCGCTTCTCCTTGATATTCCCGTCATATTCCCTTAACATTTCAGTATTCATTTATGTAATCAACATTAACGGGCACAACAATATAATAGAGGGGGGTTCCCTGCTAAGGACCCACGTCTGTTATTTAGAGCATAAAGCGGAGCAAAGAGCTACAACTCTGACGGACTCATTATGACTATGTATTGTAGACTCCTCAACATTGAAATTGCAACACCAAGAAGGAAACGTTGTGGAAATCACAGGATCAAGACATGTTAACCCCTTCCCCCTGCTTGCATTTTGGGCCCTAATGACCAAGCCATTTTTTACATTGTCACATTCGAAGAGCTATAACTTTTTTTTTATTTTTGCGTCGACATGGCTGTATAAGGTCTTGTTTTTTGCGGGACAAGTTGTATTTTTTAATAGCACCATTTTGGGGTACATATAACTTATTCATTAACTTTTATTAACTTTTTTTTGGGGGGGATAGAAAAAAACCTGAAATTTCACCACTCTTATTTTTTTTTGCACCCTAAATCTACATAGTTTACCGTGTGTGGTATAAATAACACAATAACGTTATTAAACGGGTTGTTACGATTGCAAAGATACCAAATTTGTATAGATTTTGTATGTTTTACTACTTACACAGTAAAGACACTTCTTTTTCAAAATTATTTGTTCTTGTGTCTCCATATTTGAAGAGCCATAACTATTTTATTGTTCCGCCGATGCAGTTGTATGAGGGCTTTTTTGCGGGACGACTTGTAGTTTTTATTGGTACCATTTGAGAGGAGATGCGACTTTTTGATCACTTTTTATCACATTTTTTTTAAATACGGATTAACAGAAAACAGCAATTTTTCCATTGTTTTAATTTGATTTTTTACGGCGTTCACCATGCGGGTTAAAGAGGCTCTGCCACCACATTATAAGTGTCCTGTCTCCTACATAAGGAGATCGGCGCTGTAATGTAGGTGACAGTAATGCTTTTTATTTAGAAAAACTATCTATTTTAAACCACTTTATTAGCGATTTTTAGCTTTATGCTAATGAGTTTCTTAATGCCCAAGTGGGCGTGTTTTTACTTTCGACCAAGTGGGCGTTGTACTGAGTGTATGACGCTGACCAATCAGTGACCAGTCAGCGTCATACACTTCTCTCCATTCATTTACTACACAGCAGCATCGCGTTCTTACTAGAACACGATGTGCAGCCACATACACACACATTAACGTTAATCAAGTGTCCTGATAATGAATATACATGACCTCCAGCCTGGACGTCATGTGTATTCAGAATCCTGACACTTCTGAATCTTTTCTGTGAGATTCCAGCAAGCCACGCATAATCTCGCGAAATTACGAGGTAAACGAGATTTCGTTTCTCTTGCTGGAAATCTCACAGAAAAGATTCAGAAGTGTCAGGATTCTGAATACACATGACGTCCAGGCTGGAGGTCATGTATATTCATTATCAGGGCACTTGATTAACGTTAATGTCTGTGTATGTGGCTTCACATCGTGTTCTAGTAAGAACGTGATGCTGCTGTGTAAATTAATGGAGAGGAGTGCATGACTCTGATTGGTCAGCGTCATACACTCCTCTGTACAACGCCCACTTGGTCGAAAGTAAAAACACGCCCACTTGGGCATTAAGCAACTCATTCGCATAAACCAAAATCGCTAATAAAGTGGTAAAAATAGTTTTTTTTAAAATAAAAAGCATTACTGTCACCTACATTATAGCGCCTATCTCTTTATGTAGGAGATAGGGCACTTATAATGTGACAGAGCCTCTTTAAATAATGTAACAGCTTTTATAGTCTGGGTCGTTACGGACGCGGCGATACCAAATATGTGTAACCTTTTTGCTTTATTGTGGTGTTTTTTTTAATAGTAAAGCATTTTGTAAGGGGAAAAAGTGGGTTTTTAATTTTATTTTTTTTCACTTTTTTTTTAAATTAACTTTATTCAACTTTTTCTTACTTTTATACTACTTCTACTAGGGGACTTTAATATGCGATCATCCGCTATTAAATTTTTGTATTGCAGTGTATTACTGCCTGTCCGTTTTAAACTCTGGCATAGCCTAGCAGGTATTTACTACAGGCAGACCTGGGGGCCTTTATTAGGCCCCCGGCTGCCATCGGAGAAACAGACACTCGGCGATCTTATCGCCGGGTGTCAGTGGGATGAGAGGGAGCTCCGTCCCTCTCTCCAAAACCACTCCGATGCGGTGCACGCTATTGAGCACCGCATCTGAAGGGTTAAACGGGTGAGATCGATACTAATATCGATCTCACACGTTCGAGCAGGGACGCTCCCAGCTACATCTGGCAGCTGAGAGCCGGGAGATTTGACAGCTCTCTGCTCTGTTTACTTTATTCTATAATTCAGCGACGTAAAAAGGCTATTGCATCAGAATAAAGCCCACTAATGACCACCGTGAAAAGGCATATCGGCGGTCATTAAGGGGTTAATGATATGCAAATGATGAAAAAAATATTACAAACATCTTGATTTATTCAGCATAGAGTATGAGTGCAATGCACAGAAATACACGCACTTACACACCTTGGCAGGCTGTTTGTATGAGAAATGTTATGCCACTTGGGCATGCAAATCTTTAAGATTGGCTGCTGGCATCTCCCTTTGCAATTGCCGACCAATGACGTCCCAGATGTGCTCCATGGGAGACAAGTTCAGAGACTCTGCAAGCCATGGTAGCACGTTTAGGCCACGCAGGCTCCTCACAGTAGCACGAGCAACATGCGGCCTGGCGTTGTCCTGTTCAAAAACTGCTTTTGGGACACTTTGGAGAAATGGTCGTACCATTAGTTCCACAACCAAATCAATGTAACGCCGAGCTGTTAGTGTACCTAAAATGAAGACTAGAGGGGTTTGGCTACCTTACATTATGACACCTCACACCATAATCCCGGGAGTAGGGCTGGTGTGCCGTTCCCTTATGAAGTCCTCTTCATGGCGTTGCCCATTTGGTCTCCAGACCAATCTCCGGCTGTTGTTAAGTCCGAGACAAAGGCGGGACTCATCGCTGCAGAGGATAGACCTCCATTGCTGTTTGCAATAGCCTTTAAGAGTGGTGGCGTGTGGTCAATGGAACACTTGTAGCTGGATGTCTGGCTCGTAGCCCAATGTTGTGCAAACGCCTTCTGATGTTTTGTCATCACGCCTCTTGCGGTCATTCCCGTTCGTTGTTGATCTTCCAGCCTCCGGGATATGCAAAGTTGAACAATGCTGACATCTCGGCCTGGGTGCGTTATGATCTGCCGGAGTGATAAACCGCGGTGTCTCAGTTCAAGGATTTTGTCCTTCTCAGTTTGCGACAAGTGACAATACCTGGCACGTCGCCTAACGGAAGACGTGGCACAATCATCCCACACCACTTTATCCGATTTTTGAGATTTCATGTGGCTAAAAAATGTTGCTTTAAATCTGGCGTTTCTCATCCCACATGACAGATTGGAGATCGGTGCTTAAAAATGTGATAATTTGCAGATCTTAGCGACACCAGCTACTTCCTCGATTTGTATAACCATACGGCTTGCCCTTCTTGGTGTTGCAATTTCAATGTTGAGGAGCGTATATTTCTTTTGAAGAGGCACCATGTAATACTACATACTCCCTGCAGAGGGCTCCGCAAGGAAAACGTGTGGCTGATGGTGCTTTCCTCAGTGATGACTACTTTCTGAAAAGTTTTCTTTATAAGGATGGGTTGTCTACTTCGGACAACCACTTTAAGTGTAAGTTCACATGTAATGGATTTGTTGAGAAAATATTCCACGTCAAATTCACATCTACAGTGGAAGATCTGCAGCAAAGAGTGTGTATGTAGCTGCGCATTTCATTGCGGATTTTCATTTTGTCACATACACTGTATTCAATAAGGAAATTCCGCAAACGTTCCGCAGCAGAAATTGGAATTTTGCAAGAAAATAAAAATGCAACTCTGGCCGTTACCGGACAGAAAATTTCTACAGCGTGAGAATGGGATTTGTACGAATCTCAACCACTTTACTAGTACTGTAAAACGCTGCACAAATTCCAAAGTTATTCTGCAACATGTGAATAAGGCCTAATTTTCATTTTGGAGGAGGTAGAGCTCAGTTCTGTGTTTAAACCAGAGAAACATTTTTAAGAGTTGCAATCTTGTATTATTGACCAATTTTGATCGCACATTACATGAATAAATTAGGGTCTTATGTCTATCATATGACAGAAAGTAAATACTATTCAAAGAATTTAGCTATTTTTAAAAAAGTTAAATTTGGGTTTTCGCTCTTTCAGTCAGATCCTCCTTATTGGTGGAAGTAATCCTGTTGAAGATGTGAAGAAATTTAAAGAGCATGGGTAAGTGACTATTTTGCACTATACATATGTGCTATAGTAAACATTTCATCTTGAAAATCCAAATAAATAATAATAATAAAGAAAAAAAAATTGTGAAAATGGGTGGAGCTTAACTGCGATCATGTTTCCCATACACCACGCACAGAGAACATTCTGGAATTTTATCTCTCTGTAGCACACCAGCAGAAGCAGCATGGATGAGATTATATAGCAGTGATGAGCAGTGTAGCTGAGAATCCAGCACTGGGCTGAGATATAAATCTACCAGCAGCCTGTGTTTCCTCTCTCTGCTTCGGCTGCCACCTTCTGCTCTCCCCCCCCCCCCCCCCCCCATAGATTTCTATGGCCAGCACAGCCTCTGTGTTTGTCAATCCCTCTGCTCCTTCTCCCCCTTCCCCTCTCCATAGACTTCTATGGCAACGTCTGTGTGTTTCTCTCAATCCCTCGCTGCTTTTGCTCCCTCCTCTCTCTATAGAATTCTATGGCCAGCGTCTCTGCGTGTGTCTCTCGCTCTCTCTTTCTTTCTCTTTCTCCCCCCACTGCTCCTCTCCTATTCATAGACTTCTATTGGCAGGCTGTGAAGACACACCCCAACTTCCTGCAGTACATCTCCTCTGCTCTGTAACTAGAGACAGATTTTGCTTGATAACTGGGGTAAATCGCAGATTACAGGAAGGGAGACACCTAGTGGCAGTAGCTTGACACAGAATTTTCATGGATAAAATGACAAAATTCGAACCGTAAGTAAATGACAAAGTTAATATATATTAGGTATACTATTATGTTTGCATAAGTTGTTTAAAAAGTTAGTGTCCTTTGACGTGCTTTACATTTTCCAATACAGACTCGATACTGGAATGTTTTTCACTATTTATCCAGTGTGTTAGTGTTGAGCTGCATGGGTGAATAAACCTTCTTTTCAACCATCAATAACGGAGTTCAGTCCCATCATTCACTTTATTGATATTGTTTGGAATCTAGGATCAGGGTTTCTGGGAGGCGTGCACCCTAAATCTCTGTTACCTCTGGTGCTGCAGGACATGACCTATTATTTTCCTCAGTCCTGAGTTAGAATTTTCAGGTAGAATTTCTGTCTCAAGCCTAAAGCATTTTATAACAATTGGTGTATTTTAGGGTACTTCCAAATTTCAGATCGGCAAAATTATTTAATAATGAAACTGAATATATGAATAGTATCACAGAGTGTGAACTCTTCGTAACCTTTATTCATTAAAATACTCTGGGTAATTCGTTTGAATGCAGATACCACTGACAGCAGATACCACTGAACTGAAAATTCCTCTTCTCCTTTCCCTAATGTGAGCATATGCTATTTTTTTTCACTCAGTGGTCATAAATAACTATTTCATGTTAATTATATGGATTTTGTTCACCATTTGTGCACTTTGTATTCACGAACATTAGATGGCGCTACACAGTATTTCTATAATTTATACCCCTACTGACCTCATTCACGTTTCTTTTAGGACAATTTAGGGAAACCTTTGATTCAACCCAGGTTGTGTCAGGGGTATTTGCATTCAAAAGAATTACCCAGCGTATTTTAATCTTAATAATGAATAAAGGTTATGTTTTATGAAGGGTTCCCACTCTGTGATACTACTTGTTTCTTTGAGGAGCCCACATATTGATTTCAGTGATAATATGAATATATAAATAACACAAGCATGGCTAATCTAATACGCAATATTGAATTTCTGTATATTCAGTATTTTTGCCCACATTGGTTTAGTTTGGAACGTGACTCTTCTGTAATGAGACTGTGAATGTGTCTTGCCTGTGTTCGCTTGGACAGTACTATTTATGGTCAATTCTCCTTTTTCTCAATAGTGGAAACATTGTTGTGGCTACTCCAGGGAGGTTGGAAGATATGTTTCGGAGACAGGCAGATGGGTTGGATTTGGTCAGTGCTGTAAAGACCCTGGATGTTCTTATTTTGGATGAAGCAGACCGACTTCTGGATCTGGGATTTGAAGCAAGGTGCTAGATTTTATATGTATACATTCTGACATATTTCATCTTCTAGATACAGTCTAACATAACTACATTATACATACACACATTAACATATATCACTTGTGGAAATGTCTCATGGGTGCAAATACTATGGGCCAAGATTGACTGATCATCTTTTACTTCTTGAACTGTTATTACCAGTAAAGTCAGATTAGATACCCCTGTGATTAAAAAAGTAATCCCCTACCATTTGGTTTCATACATAGGCATCATAAGATTTGAATTTCTGAATTATATAAATAATTTTATACCTGCACTATAAATATAATTTTCAGTTCCTTTCAACTGCTCTCCTGAAAATGTAGACTCTTATCCAGTCTTAAAGGAATTGTCCAGGCTCGGGGCTGTTTTTTTTTTTTTTTTTTTTTTATTTATTTTTTTATACTGATGACGTATACACCGGATAGGTCATCGGTATATGATCGGAGGTGTCCTATACCTGCACCCTGCACCGATCAGCTGTTCCCGAGCAAAGCTGCAGTACTGCAGCTTGGCCACTATACAGTGGTTCGAGCCATGTGCTTCCGGCACCGACCCTACGTGGCTTCCGGAAGCCGGAACGGCTGATCGATGCAGGGTGTCGGACCCCCACTGATCATATACCGATGACCTATTCTATGGATAGGTCATCAGTATAAAAAAACAGCAGCGAGCTTGGACAACCCCTTTAAGGCCCAATTAAAATCTGAACGATTATCAGCTCTCAAAAATATTTGTAAATGAGAAAAGCAGTTGATGATCAACAATAAAAATGTTGATGGTAAATATTTGAACATTCTTCCATCTTGATATTGCTACTCAAAGATTACTGCCTATTGTGAGCCTAATTAGTGGTTTCTCTTCTCAATTCTAGCATAAACACCATATTGGACTTACTGCCCAAGCAAAGGAGGACCGGTCTATTCTCTGCCACTCAAACTCAGGAAGTCGAGAATCTGGTGCGAGCTGGGCTTCGTAATCCTGTGCGCATCACAGTAAAGGAGAAAGGAGTGGCAGCCACCAGCACCCAAAAAACACCAACACGACTTCAGAATTATTATATGGTAAGCTTGGAAATCCTAATAGATGTCATTTCTGACTGACAAGACTGAAGAGAGTAGATTAGGAGATGGGTTCTGCAGCCTTCCAACAGGTAAAAAAAGATGCTTTATCCCATATTGGTTTGTTTGTGTGCTGTTTTTTTTAAACCTGTTTATAAGAAGCTGGATAAATGTATACATGTTTGGGAAATATTATTAATAAAGTTTGCTACTCAAAGACCGGGCCAATTTTTGTTTCTTCATTTTCATTTTTTTTCCTCCCTGTATTCCAAAAGCCAAGATTTTTTCCCGTCGACGTAGTTTTGTGTCGCCACATCCTAAAAGCCATAATCTTTTTGTTTTCTGTCGATTGATCGGTATGACTGCATATTTTTTTGCGGGGCGAGGTGTAGTTTTTATTGGTACCATTTTGGTGTATATGTAACTTTTTGATCACATATTCAATTTTTTTGGGGAGCTAAGGTGATCAAAACTCGCAATTCCGGCGGTTTTAATGTTGTTTTTTTTCCATAGTTCACTGTGCAGGTTAAATAATGTTATATTTTAATAGTTCTGACCTTTACGGACACGATATCAGTTATGAGAAACAATTGGCACCCTGCGATCGAGGGGGGGGGGGCGGTTAATGGACTCTCGGCCACCCTTCCCATCTTTTTAACACCGTAGGTGCATCTAACGGGTTAAATGGGCGGAATCAAAGTGATTTTTCATTCCGCCTGTTGCAGCGAGGTGTCTGCTGTATTACACATCCGTGACCCACTAAGTATGGAGCGAGCTCAGTCCATGAGGCCGCTCCATAATTCCCTTTAACGCTTCTCACGTACATGTACGTGATAGTGCGTTAAAGGGTTTTAAAGAAACACTTTAGGCAAAACCAATATTGTGATATGCCTTGTGCAGGGCCTAGGGATAGAGCATAACACAGGGATTCTCAGGGAGTCCATCACCACCCTCTCAGTCCCTGCACTATGCCCGACACAATGGTGGGAATTCATGAAGCCCTCTATGCCAGCTTTTTTGTCCAAAAATTGTATGACTTGGGTTCCCACCTGCGTTGTGACATACCATTGTTCTGCTCCGTCAGAGGAGCAGAACAAGGGAATAACGCAAGCAACTGTTTCGTTGCACAATGGACACCGCCGACGGAACCCATTGACTTTAATAGGTTCCGTCGGGGTGTCCGTGATTTTACCGGACACCACAGCATAGCATGCGGATTGTCTCTGGTAATCCCTGCCGGTTCTGCAACGGAGGCCCTTAACGGAGCCTCCGATGCAGATGTGAACGAAGCCATATATATATATATGTGTGTGTGGGTATCTATAGAAAAATAAAGTGCTGCAGCACCCCAATAGAATGTAGAAAATACGGTGATTTATTCAACCAACATCCGACAATGCAACGTTTCAGCCCTGCAATAGGACCTTAAAAAGTTAGTGGGGCTTATCGGGAGGGGAAGGGGCTTAGTGGGACGATAAATTTACTATAATTTACGCAAAAAAACTGTCAAATTATGGCGCAAATTTACTGTAGCTCATGGCTGGAGTAGATTTGATTTTCTGGCTCACATACTTCTAGAGATGCGCCTCATTTATTAAGAAGTGTTCGCCTCTTATTAAATTAGGTGCATCTTACTCCAACTTTCTTTAGATTAAAATTGGCGTATGAAAAGCCAGTCTTAATAAATTGCCACCAATGTGTCCGTTTTACTTGGAGTGTACGTGCACATTTTAGAAGAGTGGAGCTTCAATCTCTGATAAAACGTCTTAATAACTACATAGTGCATCCACAGTGTAAGTGGAGGTGCACTTTAACATTTTCTGAATACTTTTTTGCCATAAATTGCAGTTTATTATATAAATGTTAAAATACCCCACTTTTCCAAGTAGCCAAGCTTCAGTATTTAGTTGTCCAGCAATAAAGTGCTAGGCCTGGTAATGTTCATATTCACATTGCAGCTCCCTGACATGCCCTATGTGATTAGAATACCTGCAAAAGGGCATGACTATTCCTCTGCATTGGCCCTGCTTGGCTGGCATAGCCACAATGTATTAACATCCCCAACATGAAATAATGCTTAGCGCGGCCGTATGTAAAATGCCTCCGATTATAAACTCCTACATGCTGGAACCTTGTTCGTTTGTTTTGTTTACTTGTTATTTTACTTTCTTGCTTACCCAATTGTAAAGCGGTGGTGCGGAATACGTTGGCGCTATATAAATAAAGATTCGGACACAATGAGGTATTAAATAGGGAAATGTTTGCTTTTAACAGATTTGCAAATCAGATGAAAAGTTCAACTACCTTGTGAGTTTCCTGCGCCAACGAAAGCTAGAGAAGCATCTTGTGTTTTTCAGGTAATGACCGGTTGTGTGTCTGCCGAGTTCCTGATTTTGTTTTTCCTTCATTACAATGCAATTTTCCGCTTTTGTGTGCAGTACCTGTGCCTGTGTGGAGTATTATGGGAAAGCATTAGAGATGTTTGTGAAGAACGTGAAAGTAATGAGCATTCATGGGAAAATGAAGCACAAGCGTAACAGGATTTTCACCGAATTTCGGAAGCTTGAAAGGTGAGAAAACTGGACTGCTTAGTTACAGACACAGCATCTTGTGGGCTCATTTGAGTATCAATGGAAGAAGGTTTAGGTATTTACCTAACAAGAGGCTGTACATTGCTTATTGGTATTGGCGTTACCTGGATGTTAACGATTTGTCTCAATTGTCGTTTGCTACAGTGGTATTTTGGTGTGTACAGATGTGATGGCCAGAGGTATTGACATACCAGAAGTAAACTGGGTTTTGCAGTATGACCCACCTAGCAGTGCCAGGTAAGCAGAATGTGAGCAATTGTTCCATTTGTAGAAATGTCAATAATATTTCTGGTTTGTACTAACAGTGCTTGCTCTTTCTATTTGTATTTGTTACTATTGCTGAATTCAGAATTACAAGGTATGAATCAGCCAGCTAAATAAATCTTCTCTATAAAGTACAACAGTTGTACACATTGCGCCTGCAAGGATTACAATTTTAGCTGAAGGGATAATGGCCGGAGTAGTCCTCTTCTGTCAAATTGTGAAGCAATCTATTTAGCTATTTCTTAGTTATTTGTAGTGGGCATTGCTGGGTGATGCCCAATTTGGCTGAAACAACCGTTTCTATAGGGTTCTTAATCCAGCTTTCCCAGATACCTAAACAGCAAATCTTCTTACTTGTGCAGTGATGTGATAACGTGGTTACTGCATAGCTGGATATGCTATTCAGGATTCTGTGTGACTGCCCATGTGGGAGCTGTAATGGTGGCCTTTTTAGGCCCTGTTCACACAGAGTTTTTTGCAGGAATTTTGAGGCAGATTTTGATCTGCCTGCATGCTGTTTGCTGGGTTTTTAGCCCGCGGCCATTGAGCGCCGCGAAAAAGGCGTTCTCTGCCTCCCAATGGGAGGTCAGAGACTCAAACGTCCAAAGATAGGGCATGTCGCTTCTTTTTCCCGCGAGACTGTTTTTCCGCTCGCGGGAAAAATTGCCTCCGCCTCCCATTGAAATCAATGGGAGGCATTTTCGGCCGTTTGTTTGGCGGGGTTTCTGCGTCAAAATTATTGTAAAAAAAATTCTTTGTGAACAGGGCCTAAGTTGTCACCCAGTTTTTCTAAATATTTTTATTGCAAACTGATTATAAACAACAAAGTGCATTCCTGCCTCTTCTGGAGTATAGACATTATTCCATACGTGTCTAAGTTTCTTATCTAGGCAGGGTCTTTTAAAGGGGTTTCCCAGTCATAAGGAATTGATGGCCTATCCTCAGAATAGTATTTTCAAATATGTAAGGATGCACACCTCAATATACGCTGTGTTGGTGCTATAGAGGTTTGGGCTAGTAACCCACAATAAAGATCAAAAATAACCTAGAAGCACGATGATCCTTGAGAGTAATTTTTCAAGATAATTTTATTATGTATAATTCATATGCAATTAACTCTTGCAATTTTTTCTGATATGCGATTTTATCACGATATGCGTTTTTTTCACGACGTTTCGACCTAGCCTAGGTCTTTATCACAATCGCTATAAATGAAGAAATAATAATGTAACGTATACAACATGCGTAATGACATAATAAAACATAATGAACAACTGAATAGGGTATCTACGTATTACAGAATATGAAACATATGTCCAAACATAATATGCAAAGTCCAAAACGGACATAGTTAATAAAGCATACATATTGATCAATAATTCAATATATAAAGTTAAAGCAATATTGCAATGTATCAATCATGAATATTGTGGAGATATTCATGTCGTTCTAAGTAAAAATACACCTGAAATACAGTATATTAGTACTATCGCATAGAAATAAGAATTTAGTGATGAAATAGGGCTATCACATGAATAACATTGATAATAAGAAATTTAAGAATATTCAAGAAGACACTATGGCAGGCAAGTTTATAATGGTACACATTCCAAAAGAATGGTGATATCGATAAAGGGGTGTAAATATGATGTCCCCTCCGACCATACCATAAAATACCGGTAATAATATTCTGTGCTCAGAATGAAGTATATGAAAAAGGAGAAGAGATGTTATTGAATAGAGTCCAGAGAGTCAGCATACCTGGTTATTGATGTAGGTATAATGTGGAATGGCGTCTACCAGACGCTCTTCAGATTATGGTCTGTAGGTGGTATCTCCGAAGTGGTGTTTAAATATAGCGCGACCCCACCGGATATCCGGTGTGTGGAACGCACACGGAATCCAGCGCATGCGCACTACACACAGCAACGCTGTTTACTTGGAACGCAAGCGAAATCTAGGATGTCAATATGGACATGATCGCTGGTTTAAATTAAACGATATAGGTGACGCTGAGATGTCCTAGCTATTATGGTAAGTAACTTTCTCAATTCCAGGTGGAGAAATGGTCATTGTAAGTACATCAAGTATGATCTGACTGTATTATTTTATTGTGAAAAGAAATGATAATAAGCCATATAATGAAAATATGTGAATAGACTCAAATGCAATTCTGAAATGCAATATATAATATACAGGTGGATTGTATGGATAAACTAGTATAACCAATGTATGTGTAAGAGGAAAAAGAAGAGAGAAAAGGAAAAAACGTCATAATAAAGAAAATCATATATATGAATAATAAGCAAAATAAACAGAAAAGTAAGAAAAGTGAACCGGTTTTTATGGTACCTGTATCTGGTCATCTAATCGATCTCAAGTTTCTTAACGTGCCTGAAAGAAATGAATATAGGTGTTAAATCAGCGGGAATGTGGACAATGTTCAGGAAAGAAGATCATATTCCCTATTGAGACCTTTAGGTACAAGAGTCTCGAGTGTATGTATCCAATATGATTCTCTTGTTTTTAGTAATTTGATGTGATTGCCACCCCTTCTAGGTCTGTGTACCTGCTCAATGACCTGGAATTTTAATTGAGAAAGGTTGTGATTAAATTTCTCAAAATGCTCAGGAAGGGGTAACCAAGTTTTTTTGCATCGTATAGTGGACTTATGACTAGACAACCGATCCTTAATATGTTGTGTGGTCTCGCCTACATAGACCAGACCACATGGGCATTTGATGAGATAAACCACAAAATTGGAGTTGCATGTGAAATAACCTTTTACCGGAAAGGTCTTGTTATAATGTGGGTGTTGAATCTTATCACCCTTAATGATGTTAGAACAACATGCACAATGCAAACAAGGGAAGGTACCATGGCGTTTAGTTTGAAGAAAGGTTTGACGAGGGATCTTCGTAGAGCTGCCAATGTCAGCTCTAATGAGGCGATCCCGAATGTTGAATGATCTTTTGGAACACATCATCACTGGACTAGTAAATTCTGTGATATCAGGATAGGCCGTGTGTAATGCTGGCCAATGCTTCCGAATGCTCTGATATAATTTGGGAATAATCGGATGATACGCAAGTACTAATGGAAATCTATTTTGTTTTAGGTTTATTAGTAAGTGATGTGGTACTATTAGTCATAATTGATCTATCCAATTCCTGTGATAGAAGTGATGTAGGATACCCTCTCTCCTCAAATTTAGTAGCCATTTGATGTAATCTGGTAGTTCTAGTATCAATATTGGATACAATCCTGGAGACTCGAGTGAATTGTGATCTTGGTAAAGATCGTATCATATTACTCGGATGACTGCTATTGTAATATAGCAGACTATTCTTATCTGTTGGTTTAGAATAGAGATCAGTAGTAAGAAATCCTTCTTGGTCCTTTATAATGGTAGTGTCTAAAAAGCAGATATTATCTTCACTGTGATTTAATGTGAATTTCAATTCCTCTCTAACCTGGTTTATATGATGAAAAAAATTGTCAAGAGATTCTAGTGGACCATCCCATATGCAAAAAATATCATCAATATACCTGTACCAGCATATTGCATGCTGTAGAAATAAAGAATTACTGTAAATGTATTCTTCCTCAAAGAGAGACATGTAGGCGTTAGCATAAGGAGGGGAACCGCAGGGGCAGAAGCGCCCAAACCGAAGGTCGTATAGGAGAAGGGAGAAGTCGAGAACCTGGGATACAGACAAGGTCCCAGGTAAGGACAATAATTTGGTAGTGAACATTTCCTCCCATACCTTGGATCCTGCTGAACTTTCGGTTCTACAGAAGGGCTTATCCTTTTGCCCAACTTCTTCATGTAATACATTCACCTTGGATCAGGAACTTAATAGTTTCTATAGAAGTTTAAGATTGAAAACCCATTTTGGTCTATCAGATGTCAATTTGCATACTAACCCGCTTGTGTCCACAGTTAGTAGTCCCACACCACTATCCATCGACAAACTAGGCTTACGCAACCGTAGCCATTTCTCTCCTCCCAAAGTGTATCATGCCACTGAGGCGTTCATAGATTTGGTCAAGAGAGATACTGCATCCCTTTTGGCCCAATATAGACTGGGACGATTTCCACATAAGTATAACTTATCGAGAATCGAATCAGATGCTCTCAGATCTTTGAGTGACAACAAGGACATTGTCATTAAACCAGCCGATAAAGGTGGGGCGATAGTAGTGTGGGATAAAAAGGATTACATTACTGAAATAGAGAGACAACTATCTGATAGCAATACTTCTATCAAAATTGATAGTGACCCTACATTGAAAATTCATGCTAAAATCTCTGTCATCTTAGAGGACTTCAAAAAACGGGAAACAATTGACGATAAGACATATAAATTTCTATTGAACCCTTATCCCATAACACCTGTTTTTTACATTTTACCTAAAATCCACAAGTCCTTAAAAAATCCACCAGGCAGACCCATAGTAGCTTCCACGGATTCTATCCTCTCACCATTGTCTATTTTTCTGGAGAAAATACTAACACCCCTAATTAAATCTACAAGATCCTTTATCTTGGATACAGGCCATTTTTTACGAAATATAAAGGAACTTTCAAGGGTTAATCCCACATGCATTTTAGTTACTCTAGATGTCAATAGCCTCTACACTTCCATAACCCATCACAAGGGAATACAGGCGGTTACACATTTACTCAATTCAACTACGATGAATACTAACTCAATATCCCTGTGCCTTCAATTACTCAATTTAATCTTACATGAAAATTTCTTCCTATTTGGCGATGATTATTACGTGCAGGTTTGCGGAACAGCCATGGCCTCAAACGTTGCACCTCCTTATGCTAACGCCTACATGTCTCTCTTTGAGGAAGAATACATTTACAGTAATTCTTTATTTCTACAGCATGCAATATGCTGGTACAGGTATATTGATGATATTTTTTGCATATGGGATGGTCCACTAGAATCTCTTGACAATTTTTTTTCATCATATAAACCAGGTTAGAGAGGAATTGAAATTCACATTAAATCACAGTGAAGATAATATCTGCTTTTTAGACACTACCATTATAAAGGACCAAGAAGGATTTCTTACTACTGATCTCTATTCTAAACCAACAGATAAGAATAGTCTGCTATATTACAATAGCAGTCATCCGAGTAATATGATACGATCTTTACCAAGATCACAATTCACTCGAGTCTCCAGGATTGTATCCAATATTGATACTAGAACTACCAGATTACATCAAATGGCTACTAAATTTGAGGAGAGAGGGTATCCTACATCACTTCTATCACAGGAATTGGATAGATCAATTATGACTAATAGGACCACATCACTTACTAATAAACCTAAACAAAATAGATTTCCATTAGTACTTGCGTATCATCCGATTATTCCCAAATTATATCAGAGCATTCGGAAGCATTGGCCAGCATTACACACGGCCTATCCTGATATCACAGAATTTACTAGTCCAGTGATGTGTTCCAAAAGATCATTCAACATTCGGGATCGCCTCATTAGAGCTGACATTGGCAGCTCTACGAAGATCCCTCGTCAAACCTTTCTTCAAACTAAACGCCATGGTACCTTCCCTTGTTTGCATTGTGCATGTTGTTCTAACATCATTAAGGGTGATAAGATTCAACACCCACATTATAACAAGACCTTTCCGGTAAAAGGTTATTTCACATGCAACTCCAATTTTGTGGTTTATCTCATCAAATGCCCATGTGGTCTGGTCTATGTAGGCGAGACCACACAACATATTAAGGATCGGTTGTCTAGTCATAAGTCCACTATACGATGCAAAAAAACTTGGTTACCCCTTCCTGAGCATTTTGAGAAATTTAATCACAACCTTTCTCAATTAAAATTCCAGGTCATTGAGCAGGTACACAGACCTAGAAAGGGTGGCAATCACATCAAATTACTAAAAACAAGAGAATCATATTGGATACATACACTCGAGACTCTTGTACCTAAAGGTCTCAATAGGGAATATGATCTTCTTTCCTGAACATTGTCCACATTCCCGCTGATTTAACACCTATATTCATTTCTTTCAGGCACGTTAAGAAACTTGAGATCGATTAGATGACCAGATACAGGTACCATAAAAACCGGTTCACTTTTCTTACTTTTCTGTTTATTTTGCTTATTATTCATATATATGATTTTCTTTATTATGACGTTTTTTCCTTTTCTCTCTTCTTTTTCCTCTTACACATACATTGGTTATACTAGTTTATCCATACAATCCACCTGTATATTATATATTGCATTTCAGAATTGCATTTGAGTCTATTCACATATTTTCATTATATGGCTTATTATCATTTCTTTTCACAATAAAATAATAGTCAGATAATACTTGATGTACTTACAATGACCATTTCTCCACCTGGAATTGAGAAAGTTACTTACCATAATAGCTAGGACATCTCAGCGTCACCTATATCGTTTAATTTAAACCAGCGATCATGTCCATATTGACATCCTAGATTTCGCTTGCGTTCCAAGTACACAGCGTTGCTGTGTGTAGTGCGCATGCGCTGGATTCCGTGTGCGTTCCACACACCGGATATCCGGTGGGGTCGCGCTATATTTAAACACCACTTCGGAGATACCACCTACAGACCATAATCTGAAGAGCGTCTGGTAGACGCCATTCCACATTATACCTACATCAATAACCAGGTATGCTGACTCTCTGGACTCTATTCAATAACATCTCTTCTCCTTTTTCATATACTTCATTCTGAGCACAGAATATTATTACCGGTATTTTATGGTATGGTCGGAGGGGACATCATATTTACACCCCTTTATCGATATCACCATTCTTTTGGAATGTGTACCATTATAAACTTGCCTGCCATAGTGTCTTCTTGAATATTCTTAAATTTCTTATTATCAATGTTATTCATGTGATAGCCCTATTTCATCACTAAATTCTTATTTCTATGCGATAGTACTAATATACTGTATTTCAGGTGTATTTTTACTTAGAACGACATGAATATCTCCACAATATTCATGATTGATACATTGCAATATTGCTTTAACTTTATATATTGAATTATTGATCAATATGTATGCTTTATTAACTATGTCCGTTTTGGACTTTGCATATTATGTTTGGACATATGTTTCATATTCTGTAATACGTAGATACCCTATTCAGTTGTTCATTATGTTTTATTATGTCATTACGCATGTTGTATACGTTACATTATTATTTCTTCATTTATAGCGATTGTGATAAAGACCTAGGCTAGGTCGAAACGTCGTGAAAAAAACGCATATCGTGATAAAATCGCATATCAGAAAAAATTGCAAGAGTTAATTGCATATGAATTATACATAATAAAATTATCTTGAAAAATTACTCTCAAGGATCATCGTGCTTCTAGGTTATTTTTGATCTCTATCCTCAGAATAGGACGTCAATATCTTATCGGTGGGGGTCAGACTCCAGGCACCCCTGCCGATCAGTTGTTTTTAAAGAGGTTCTGTCACCACATTATAAGTGCCCTATCTCCTACATAAGGAGATCGGTGCTGTAATGTAGGTGACAGCAGTGCTTTTTATTTTAAAAAACGATCTATTTTCTCCACTTTATTAGCGATTTTAGATTTATGCTAATGAGTTTCTCAATGGATAACTGTGCGTGTTTTACTATTGCCCAAGTGGGCGTTGTACAGAGGAGTGTATGACGCTGACCAATCAGCGTCATGCACTTCTCTCAATTCATTTACACAGCGCATAGGGAACCTTTTAGATCGCTATGTGCTGTCTTATACTTACACATTAACAATACTGAAGTGTTTAGACAGTGAATAGACATTCCACGGGATGTCTATTCACAATTTCTGCACTTCGTTACTCTTTCTGTGGTACTTACAGCAGAGCAAGCGTAATCCCGCGAGATTACGCTGCAAATGACAGGTTACAGCGGGATTACGCTTGCTCTGCTGTAACTACCACAAAAACAGTAACGAAGTGCAGGGATTGTGAATAGACATCCCGTGGAATGTCTATTCACTGTCTAAACACTTCAGTATTGTTAATGTGTTCGTATAAGACGGCACATAAGGATCTAGCAGGATCCCTATGCGCTGAGTAAATGAATGGAGAGGAGTGCAGGACGCTGATTGGTCAGCGTCATACACTACTCTGTACAACGCCCACTTGGTCTACAGTAAAAACACGCCCAGTTGTTCATTGAGAAACTCATTAGCATAAATCTAAAATCCTCAAAGTGGTGAAAATAGATCATTTTTCGAAATAAAAAGCACTGCTGTCACCTACATTATAGCGCCGATCTCATTATGTAGGAGATAGGCCACTTATAATGTGGTGACAGAGCCTCTTTAAGGGGAGAATTGAATGGGAGAAGGCTGTAATACTGTGAATCACCGCTACAAGTGTGTCACCGATTTACAGTACGAGCAGATAAGGAATGAAGGGGAAACGGCTTACGTTCGAGCGCTGTAGCCCCTTCAAAACACCTGATTGGCGGGGGTGCCGGTAGTCAGACCCCCACCAATCAGATATTGATGACCTATCCTGAGGAAAGGCCATCAATTTCTTATGACTGGACAACCCCTTTAAATTGTCCCTCTATACATTGATCCACACTGTATTTCTGGCTATTTAGCCTCAGTGATGTCAATTTTTCCTTCCAGTTCTTTTGTTCATCGGTGTGGACGTACAGCAAGAATTGGTAATCATGGCAATGCTCTTGTGTTTCTGCTTCCAATGGAAGAATCATATGTCAATTTTCTTTCAATAAACCAAAAGGTAAATATTTTATCTTTTATAAATCACCCCAATGCTGTCTTCGCTTTACATATCTTCTATTTTATTTTTTAATGGTGCGCAAGTAATCCCTCCTGGCATTTGAACTATGTTCAAGGATTTGCCTCAACACCTTTTTTTTTTTTTCTTCTTAAAGAGGCTCTGTCACCAGATTTTGCAAGCCCTATCTGCTATTGCAGCAGATCGGCGCTGCAATGTAGATAAGAGTAACGTTTTTATTTTAAAAAAACGAGCATTTTTGGCAACTGGGCGTGTTTAAAGTAAAAGTACAACTGGGCGTGTATTATGTGCGTACATCGGGGCGTGTTTACTTCTTTTACTAGCTGGGCGTTGTGTATAGAAGTATCATCCACTTCTCTTCAGAACGCCCAGCTTCTGGCAGTGCAGACACACAGCGTGTTCTCGAGAGATCACGCTGTGACGTCACTCACAGGTCCTGCATCGTGTCAGACGAGCGAGGACACATCGGCATTAGAGGCTACAGATGATTCTGCAGCAGCATCGGCGTTTGCAGGTAAGTAGCTACATCGACTTACCTGCAAACGCTGATGCTGCTGCAGAATCAACTGAAGCCTCTGGTGCCGATGTGTCCTCGCTCGTCTGACACGATGCAGGACCTGTGAGTGACGTCACAGCGTGATCTCTCGAGAACACGCTGTCTGCACTGCCAGAAGCTGGGCGTTCTGAAGAGAAGTGGATGATACTTCTCGTCAGAACGCCCAGCTAGTAAAAGAAGTAAAAACGCCCCGATGTACGCACATAATACACGCCCACTTGGACTTTTACTTTTCAACACGCCCAGTTGTACTTTTGCAAGCCTCATTTGCATAAATACAAAAATGGTCATAACTTGGCCAAAAATGCTCGTTTTTTTAAAATAAAAACGTTACTGTAATCTACATTGCAGCGCCGATCTGCTGCACTAGCAGATAGGGGTTGCAAAATCTGGTGACAGAGCCTCTTTAACCCCTTCAGGACCAAGCTCATTTTGGCCTTCAGGACCAGACCCATTTTTTCAAATCTGACATATTTCACTTTATGTGGTAATAACTCCGGAACGCTTTTACCTATCAAAGCGATTCTGAGATTGTTTTCTCGTGACACATTGGACTTTATGATAGTGGAAAAATGTGGTCGATAAATTCAATATTTACCAGTGAAAAACACCAAAATTTGGTGAAAAATTGCAAAAATTAGCATTTTTCTAAATGTAAATGTATCTGCTTGTAAGACAGGCAGTTATACCACACAAAATTGTTGCTAATTAACATCCCCCATATGTCTACTTTAGATTGGCATCGTTTTTTGAACGTCCTTTTATTTTTCTATGACGTCACAAGGCTTAGAACTTTAGCAGCAATTTCTCACATTTTCAAGAAAATTTCAAAAGGCTATTTTTACAGGGGCCAGTTCAGTTGTGAAGCAGCTTTTAGGGCCTTATATATTAGAAACCGCCAAAAAGTCACCCCATTTTCAAATCTTCACCCCTCAAAGTATTCAAAACAGCATTTAGAAAGTTTCTTAACCCTTTAAACGTTTCACAGGAATTAAAGCAACGTAGAGGTGAAATTTTCAAATTTCATTTTTTTTTGCAGAAATTAATTTTTATTCTATTTTTTTTGTAACACAGAAGTTTTTACCAGAGAAACGCAACTCAATATTTATTGCCCAGATTCTGCAGTTTTTAGAAATATCCCACATGTGGCCCTAGTGTGGTAATGGACTGAACCACCGGCCTCCGAAGCAAAGGAGCACCTAGTGGATTTTGGGCCTCCTTTTTATTAGAAAATATTTTAGGCACCATGTCAGGTTTCAAGGGCTCTTTCGGTGCCAAAACAGTGGAAATCCACCAAAAGTGACCCCATTTTGGAAACTACACCCGTTGAGGAAATTATCTAGGGGTATAGTGAGCATTTTGACCCCGCAGGTTTTTTGCAGAAATTATTGGAAGTAGGCCGTGAAAATAAAAATCGTCATTCTTTCAAAGATTATGTAGGTTTAGCTAATTTTTTCTATTTTCCACGAGGACTAAAGGAGAAAAAGCACCACAACATTTGTAAAGCAATTTCTCCCGAGTAAAACAATACCCCACATGTGGTTATAAACGGATGTTTGGACACACGGCGGAGCTTAGAAGGGAAAGAGCGCCATTTGGCTTTTGGAGCTCAAATTTAGCAGGAATGGTTTGCGCAGGCCATGTCGCATTTGCAAAGCCCCTGAGGTACCAAAACAGTGAAAACGCCAAAAAAGTGACTCCATTGAGAAAACGACACCCCTTGAGTAATCCATCTAGGGGTGTAGTGAGCATTTTTCCCCCACAGGTGTTTCATAGATTTTATTAGAATTGGGCAGTGAAAATAAAAAAAATCCTTTTTCTTCAATAAGACGTAGCTTTAGCTCCAAATTTTTAATTTTCTCAACAAATAAAGGAAAAAAAGAACCCCAACGCTTGTAAAGCAACTTCTCTGGAGTATGGCAATACCCCACACGTGGTCGTAAAATGCTGTTTGGGCACACGGCAGGGCTCAGAAGGGAAGGAGCGCCATTTGCTTTTGGTGTACAGATTTTGCTGCATTTGGTTTCTGGTCGCTATGTTGCATTTGCAAAGTCCCTGTGGGACCAAAACAGTGGATCCCCCCCAGAAGTGACCCCATTTTGGAAACAACACCCTCAAGGTATTCACCTAGGGGTGTAGTGAGCATGTTAACCCCACAGGTGTTTTGCAGAAATTCGTGTGCACACGATGTGGGAGAATGAAAATTTAGATACGCCAATATTTGGTGCCCGGCTTGTGCCACCATAACAAGACAGCTCTCAATTATTATGCGGTGTTCCCTGTTTTAGAATCACCCTACATGTGGCCCTAATCTTTTGCCTGGACATTCGACAGGGCTCAGGAGTGAAAGAGTACCATGTAAAATTGAGGCCTAATTTGGCGACTTATAAAGTATTGGTTCACAATTGCAGAGGCTTTGATGTGAAATAATAAAAGAAACCCCTGAGAAGTGACCCCATTTTGGAAACTGCACCCCTCAAGGCATTTATTAAGAGGTGTAGTGAGCATTTTCACCCCACGTGTCTTTTCCATAAATGATTGCGCTGCGGAAGGTACAAATTAAAATGTTTCCCTAGATATGCCAATTCAGTGTCAAATATGTCGTGACCAGCTTGTGCCACTTTTTTTTTTATATACACCGTTCACCGTACGTTATAAACTACATGTTACCTTTATTCTGCGGATCAGTACGATTCCGGCGATACCAAATTTATAGAACTTCTTTTTTTATAACTTTTTGCACAATAAAATTACTTTTGGAAAGAGAATGTATTTTTTCTGTCGCCAAGTTGTGAGAGCCATAACTTTTACATTTTTTCATCGATGGAGCTGTGTGAGAGCTTGTTTTTTGCGAGACGAGGTATAGATTTTATCGGTACCATTTTTGGATACATGCGACTTTTTGATCACTTTTTATTTCAATTTTTGGAAGACAGTGACCAAAAAAACAGTAATTATGGCAGTGTTTTTGAGGTTTTTTTTTTTACGGCGTTCACTGCGCTGGATAAATAACATAATATTTTTATAGTTCAGGTCGATACGGTCGCTGCGATACCAAATATGTATGGCTTTATTATTTTTTTCAATAATAAATGACTTGATAAGGGAAAAAGGGCGATTGTGTTTTGTGTTATTATTTGAAACTTTTATTGTATGTTTTCCAACTTTTATTTTTACTTTTTTTTACACTTTTCTTTAGTCCCACTAGGGGACTTGAATGTCCAACTGTTTGTTTGATGTTCTAATACATTGCACTACCTATGTAGGGCAATGTATTGGAACTGTCAGTTGTTCACTGACAGCAAACCGATCAGGCTCCGCCTCTGTGCGGGGCCTAATCCGCTTACGTAATGGCAGACAGGAGTCCATTGTTAGGGCTCCTGTTGCCATGGTAGCAGTCGCCAGCCTTGCCATCGCATGGCAAGGCTGCCGATTTTCTACAAACCTCTAGGATGCAGCGATCACAATGGATCGCTGCATCGAAGGGGTTAATGCCAGGAATCTGAGCTAGCTCCGGTTCCTGGCGATAGGTCGGGCTGTCCGCTGTAACATACAGTGGACACCCACTGCTGATGACGCCGGCTCAGCTTCTGAGCCGGAAGCTGAGCCGGCGCCATCTTGCCGATGGTACCGGAAGCCTCCTGGGCCACGCCGACGACGGGGCATAGGAGGATTCCGTTACAGGCTGATCGGGAGGTAAGCATTAGCCCTCCGATCGCCTTTGCAGCCACCGGCAACCCAGCGATCACGTTGCTGGGGTGCCGGTGGCTATAAACTCCTCACATGCTGCGATCTCTATTGAACGCAGCATGTGAGGGGTTAATCGGTCGGATCGGAGGCTAGCTCCGGTCCTGGCCGATACCTTAGGGTGCCATCTCCATGACGTACAGTAACGTCAAAATGCGGTAAGACACCGATTTTAATGACGTTTATATACGTGATCCGGCGGGAAGGGGTTAAATGTTGTTGTTGTTGTTATTATTATTATATTCAGCTATTTTCAGTTCTCTTATTCAGGTTTATAATGCAACATGTGTGCCCTCCAAATAATATTTTTGATGCAACGTATTCCACATCAGAAGGACATTCTATTTGCCTTTGCTTGACCCACATGTATGTAGGACATTGAAACAAGATATGATGTCCATTGTGTTGCACTCTTTCTAAATGTCTACATCTACAGATGGGACAGACTCTATTGTTGCTTTTTACCATGGACTCCGCTATAGTATGCAGTGGGGTAGGCAACATTTTCTGTGTGGCTACTGAACAGCAGCTTGGGGGGCTGCTCATAGGAGAGAGAGCGGCGCTGAATACGAGGGGAGAGTGGTGCTGCATTGTGCGCTTGTAAAGCACACAACACAGCACCACCAAGTGTTTTGTGCTGACAAATGCACACAATGGAGCGCCCTGCTCTCTCCCAGTGTTCAGTGCTGCCAAGCAAATAATGCCTCACAGATTTCTCTCCCTTTGTTCAGCGCCGCCAAGCACACGACGCCGCGGGACACTGGGAAAGGGATGCATGCCAGCAAACCATGCCCCACGTGCCAGCTTTGTATTATACTTCATGTCAACATAGTTAGTGCTCATTAACCCCTAGACGCACCACTCAGTAACTATACGTCGTCGCAGGAAGTTACTTCCCGCACGAGGACGTATAGTTACTGAGTCGTTCCTGGTGCACACTGTAGGCGACAGTAGGAACCGGGAGGTCAACTGTCTCCAACAGCTGACACTCCACTCTTGCCGGCCAGCGGTCCTTTGCCGCTGATTTTTGCAATTAACCCCTTAAATGGGCGAACGGTTGCAATCACCGCATTTTAGGGTTTTTTATCACATCGGCCGACCCCGCTCTGAATTCGCGGGGTTTGTCGAGGGTTAGCATACTGCTCGTCCTGCCAAAAATAAGCCCTCACACTGCTCAATCGCCCAAATAATAAAACTGTTATGGCTCTCAGAATGTGGTAATACAAAACTTTTTTTTTTTTTTTTTTTTTTAGCAAAGTGTTTTCTTTGTAAAAGTAGTAAAATATAAAAAAGCTATATAAATAAGGTATTACTGTAATCGTATTGAGACGCAGAATAAAACGAAGTTGTTGTTTTTACCGCACGGTGAAAGGCGTAACAACAAAACCCCAAAAACAATTTCAGCCCGCAAATTATTTTTGTTCAGTTTCCCAGTACATTATATGGTACTTTAAATGGTGTCAATAGAAACGACAACTTCTCCCGCAAAAAAACTAAGCCCTCACACCGCTATAGATGGAAAAAGTAAAAGGTTATAGCTCTTGGAAGGCAGGGAGTGAAAAACGAAAATGAAAAAGCAAAAAAAGGATCAGTACGTAAAGGGTTCATTTCTAATAAAAAAATAACTTATGACCACATATGGGGTATTGCCGTACTCTGGAGATATTTATTTACAAATGTTGGGTGGCTTCTTCCACTTTTATCCCTTGTGAAAATTTAAAAATTCAACATTTTAGTGGACAAAAATGTTGATATTAATTTTCACGGCTTAATTCCACTAAATTCTACAAAAAAAACTGTGGGGTCAATATTCTAAGTGTAGACATAGAAAAATTCCCTGAGGGGTGTAGTTTCCAAAATGGGGTCACTTTGGGGGGGGGGGGGTTCCACTGTTTTGGTCCCTCCAGGGCGTTGCAAACGCAACATGGCACCGAAAACCATTCCATCAAAATCTGCGCTCCGAAATCCAAAAGACGCTCCTTTCCTTCTGAGTCCTGCTGTGGGTCCAATCAGCAGTTTATTACCACATATGAGGTATTGCCATAATCTGGAGAAATTGCTTTACAAATGCTGGGGTGTTTTTTCTCCTTTATTCCTTGTAAAAATTAAAATATTTTTGCAGAAAAAAAGTAGATTTTCATCTTCACAGACTAATTCTGCAAAAACCTGTGGGGTCAAAATGCTCACTATACCCCTAGAAAAACACCTTGAGGGGTGTAGTTTCCAAAATGGGGTCACTTTTGTTGTTTGTTTTTTTTTGACTGTTTCGGCACCACAAGATCTCTTAAAACCTGACATGGTGCCGAAAATATATTCCTAAAAAAAAGGAGGCCCTAAAATCCACTAGATGCTCCTTGGCTTCTGAGGCCTGTGTTTCAGTCCATTACCACACTAGAACCGCGTGTGGGATATTTCTATCTGGGCAATAAAAAGAAGGTTTTACCAGGGAAACGCAACTTCATGTGTTACAGAAATGTATTACAAAAGAATTTCAGCAAAGAAAATGTAATTTGTAAATTTCACCTCTACTTTGCTTTAATTCCTGCGAAATGCCTAAAGGGTTAAAATACATTCTGAATGCTGTTTGAATACTTTGAGGGGTGCAGTTTTCAAAATGGGGTGATTTCTGGGGACTTTCTTATATATAAGGCCATCAAAGCCACTTCAGAACTGAACTGGTCCCTGAAAAAAATAGCCTTTTGAAATTTAAGTGAAAATGTGAGAAATTGCTGCTAAAGTTCTAAGCCTTGTAACGTCATAGAAAGATAAAAGGACGTAAAAAAAAACAATGCAAACATAAAGTAGACATATGGGAAATGTTAACTAGTAACTATTTTGTGTGGTATTACTATCTGTCTTACAAGCAGATGCATTTAAATTTAGAAAAATGCTAATTTTCTCTAAAATGTGACGTTTTTCACAAATATTGCATTTATCGACCAAATTTTTTCACTAACGAAGTACAATATGTCACGAGAAAACAATCTCAGAATCGCTTGGAAAGGTTAAAGCATTCCAGAGTTATTACCACAAAGTGACACGTCAGATTTGAAAAAATCATCTGTGTCCACAAAGCCAAAACAAGCTGCGTCCTAAAGGGGTTAAAATTCCATTAATCAGAATCCTTATTACTTAATTAATTTTTTTTAATTGCAAAAAACATTGACTTAAATTTAAATGGGTTTTATTCACACTTCTGTTTTTAGACACTTTTTTTTTTTTTTTTTTTTTAATACGCAGCATGTTTTAGTGGATCTGCATTGGTACTGTTTTTAACCCTTAGAAATCAATGGCTTGAAATTAAATAACATTTTAATAACCACATAAAAACAGTTAAACCTTTACCAAAAAACAGAACAAATACGGATAAAAACGGTCATCTCATAACAAAGTACGGAAACAAAAACTGATACAATACAAAAAACGAACAAATTGTAAAAATAACTATTTGTATTACGCATCTGTATTAGATCGGTATTTTCTTCCGCAAGTGTGTAGGGGCACTTCTGCTGTGTATTGTTTGTGCTTTGCTCTTTTAGCTCCGAAAGCCACCAGTGGGTCGGAAAAACTTGACTACATGATAATCTTTGCATGAGTCCTTTATCTTTTTTTGCAGTTATTGTCATTTTATGGATGTTTTCTCTTAAGTTGATGTGAAAGCTCAGCTAAGCTTTTCTTCGCTATCAGATCTACTCCACTGTTTTTTTTTTTAATGTCCATTAGTAGAAAGAAAAAGGTGACGTGGATTAGTTTGTGATATTGAGTATATTTCAATGTCTTGTGCCAGCTCTATTCTGTGGCTGTATTTTCTCTATCAACTTTTCTTATTGTTAGTAGTTAATAATTTTTGTAATTTCTTGATAAATAGTGCCCTTTGGAAGAAATGGCCGACTTCAAATGTACAGTGGATCATCTGCCAAAATTACAATCTATGGCGAAAAGTGATCGTGCAATGTTCGAGAAAGGCATGAAAGCATTTGTGTCCTTTGTACAGGCATATGCCAAACATGAATGCAACCTAATTTTTAGAGTCAAAGGTGCGTATAATTTGTATATTCAAGTTCAAAACATTATGTATATATTTAAGGCCCTGTACATGTTTTTTGCCAACATTTACCGCATACGTCAGGAAAAAGTTCCCTACAATTAGGTTAAACGTAAACTGTGACGGAGGCCTAGCGGTGGTATCCGCCCGCCATAGGCTATACTGGTATCCTTTTAACTGATACGTCAAGAACTCTCATGACCCTGTTCATGACGTTTATCTTAAACCGATACAATTATAACCTACGGGTGACAGCTACCACTCTTAGGCATCCGTCACTGGTCTCCGTTTACCGAATACTTTGGGAACGTCCAGTGAGGTAAGTGTCCATTAGCGACCACCCCAGGGAAGCTCCAGTAGCTTCCTGGGCCAAGATAGCAGCCGGGACATGAGCTGTTTGGAAGGTACAATAGGGCAGCCCTGCGGGTGGGTGTTCTCTGTGTGGATTCCACAGAGCTGACATTGTCTGACAGGGCGGCCAGAGTCTGCTGCGTTGGTAAGCTCCAGTGATAAGTGTCCGTATATGGACATTTACGTCACTGGAGCTTCTTGACGCATACGTTTAATGAAGGCCTGTGACTGTTGCCATACAGTGACATTCGTCACCAATAGGCCCCCATGTTTATTTGCGGTATGTTTTTTTTTTTGAGAAATGGAAAAGTGTAGTCTGCTAATGAAGCCCTATTAACACATTTAGCTTGTACGTCGGGAGCAAAATAGACAGTACATGTTATTTTATAGCTATCATAGTGTACAATGCCGGCCTTTAGAAAAGTACTGAGTCCTTTAATAATTTTTATTATAACAAGAAAAATAGCTTCTGCTGTCTGAAAAGCCCTTTCATCAACCCACTTGATAAGATTGTTATTTTATTAATAGCAATTGAATCTAAATGATATATTCTGCCATTAGAAAGCCAGAATAGCAAAATAACTGAATTGTATTGGTTGGTGGTGTACATATGCCTTTAGCTTTAAGAATTGTATCTTAATTTAATTATAGTAGAATCGGTAGTAACTAAAAAGGCATTCACAAATTATTCTTATACAGAAACAAAAATGTCTCCTTGTTATGAAATTATGTTAAAATGTTTTATTCCCTGTAAGACGTCTACCCATCGTCATTTGTTGCAAAGGTCATTAAAAGGAGATTTTCAAGTCAATGTCATTTTTAGACTGCACTATGTACATAGACCTTTGCCACTAGAAGGCTGACACTAGTTGGGAAAAGCCTTGGCTCCCCTCAGGCAGGCCATACCCTTCCTACAGAACCAAATTCAATTTTAGTCTAGCGTCCGTAGGAGGCGTACATGACCTGAATCTTAGGTCTGCTGATCTTTTTTTTTTCCATTCAAGCTTTATTTATATCTGTTCTCTCCTTAGTTGCAGGTGGGTTGTCGGCCCTCTGCGGTTGACGGGAAACCAGCCAGTTTTCTGCACAGACTTTCCCTAACTGCCGGTCATCTAACTTGTTGACTGCATCTGCAGGTGGAATGCCAAAAACCCCACTATATGTGCGAAGTAACTGAGGAGGTGATTCAGCGTACACCCAAAGACTATGGACTGCGAATAGTAGGGGACGTACCTTGGCAAACAATGCAGCACATTATTCAGTCTTGGGCCGCATATTGGGCCATTCTGCTTCTTGTTAGCGGTGATGGAACAAGCGTTGTGCCACTTTGCGCCAACCATGGTCCTCGTCCCATTAGCGCTACAGGCCGGGTCCTTTACTCCAGTCTCCGGCTTGCATTGGTGCTAGGCTGCAATCCTCGGCTGCACACACCACGCCCCTGGTGATCACATGATCCTGGCAGACCTATTGGTTGGTTTCGCTTCATTGGATACATAGACAAACTTTTTTCTAAAGAGGCGGGTGTAGGAGCAAGGTGGCCTTTTTCCAAAGTGTGGGCTCCTGAAAGGACAGTCCTTTCTCTTACCGCAGTGTGGCCTCAGCCTCATTCTGGGTACTGCCACCATTTCACGACGCTGCTGCATAGCAAAGGTTAATTTCTCGACTCTTTGAGCCTTTTTACTTCAGCCCATCCAGTCTTCTGACAAGCAGGGGTCTGGTAGGCCAACCTTAGGGTTGAATTATATGTTTGTTTTTTTCTACTGGTGATATTTATTTTTTGAGAGTTGCATCTTCCTTAGTGGTTCAATCTTTCCTCTGACACTGTTGCCAGTTAGTTGTTTGCTTTACTGTTACCCTCTAACTTGTGACATGTCTTCATCTCTGGAGGATCCCACAAAGCACCCGGAACAGGTGGGCATGACTACATACTATGGCTGCGGTGGGTGAAACAAAGTTTACATACGGCCATTCAATCTTATTTTGCCCAAAGTGTCTGTAATCCAGGCCCCCCAGAATGCCAAACCATGGTTAAGTCTTTGAAAAGCTTGCCTTCCCAGATAGCGACCAAACTCATGGCGCCTCCTTCCCAATGCTTGGATAATACAGTCTATCTTTTGCGGTAGATCACATAAGAGGTGTAGAAGTGCCAGGGACATGTCTTTCTCCTCTTCAGGTTCCCTCCAAGGGTCCCCTATTAGGGTAATCAATGGAAAAGCTGATTCGAATCAGGATCAAGCTCCTTCCCCTTGTGTATTTTCCGAATTAGTTTCCGAGTTCAAACAGGACGCACAAATGAAAACTGCCATGCAGCCATTATGTGCTGTCATATCAATGTAAAGCATGACCCCCGTCACCCATTCTCAGGAAGTGGCACCCTCATAGCGCCCACGGCACCAAAGGCAATGCTTTCCAAACCATAGCGTATTTGAGGAAATTTTATGAAAAGAATTGAAACATCCTGACCTGCACTTATGACCTTAGGTTCTGCTTTGTGTCCAGTTTTTGCATTTTGCTTGACTAAGACTTGCACGGTTTCGGAGAAACAGCTGCACCGTGGTATCCTGGAACGAGCGCCACAGTAGGCTATGGCTAAACTGGCTTCTAAGATGATTCATGCTTCAAAGTTCTTAATTGAGTCAGCCTATGCATCAACTAATTTAATTGCCATTCGGCAAACTATTTGGCCGAAACTTAGGCAGCCAATCAGGCTTCCACAAAGCCCTGGTTGGCATTCCCTTTGGTGGCAGACTTTTTGGAAACAGTCTGGACAAAATAATTTCTAAAGTTACAGGCAGTAAGAGTTCTCTACTGCCTCAGAACCGCCTGCACCCTCTATAGCCTTCTCAGAGGTTTCGGTCCTTTTCTGGCTCTTTCTCCCAGGGGTCGTTCTCTTCAGAGTCCAGACAAGAGTACTGGCCACCCCAGCTTCCCATTTTTCTAGACCAGAACTACTTGGCAACAGCGAACCATGGCCCAGAAGCCCTTCTCTGCCAAGATATCTTTGGCCTGAAGGTCTCTCTCCACTCATGTTGGCAGTCTGAGTGGGGGATAACTTATTTCCTTTCAGGAGACCTGGCTTGCTCATGGGAATGAACCCTGGGTTTGGAAGGTGGTGTCGACTGGTTACAAGACGGAGTTCTCGACCCATTACCCAGGAAGGTTTTTTTCCCATCTACTCTGCCTCGCCCATAGGATCGCTTCTTCAATTCTCCTACAGAAAGTTATTGTCCCAGTTCCTTAGACGGAAAATATTCATGCATTGTACTCGAACCTCTTCGTAGCCCCTAAAAAGGACAGATCAATCCGTCCAGTCTTGAATTTAAATAAGATGATCTGCTTTTCAAATTCGAATTTCGGAGGTTTCACATGGAATCCCTAAGGTTGCATTGCTGGAACATGGAGAGTTCTTCTCTTCCATTGATATTTACAATGCATACCTCCATATCTCTATCCCAAGGACCCACCGGGCTTCCTTTGCTTCGCGATAGTTTCTCAACTTTACCAGTTTTGTCACCCTCCCCTTCGGGATCTCAAAGTCTCCTCTAGGTCTTCACCAAGGTCCTGGCAACTCATGGTTCCCCTCAGTGTGAGGGGTGTCGCTGTCATACCTTACATGGATGATTTCTTGGTGAAGGACCCCCTCCAGAAAGGACAATCTACAGTGTCCACATTACTCTGAAAACATTGAAAAGATTTAGGTGAATCATCAACAAGGAAAAATTCTCCTTGGACCCAACTCATAGCATTACGTTTTGGGAATGAACCTTAACCCCTTCCCCCTGCTTGCATTCTGGGCCCTAATGAGCAAGCCATTTTTTCCATCGTCACATTCGAAGAGCTATAACTTTTTTATTTTTGCATCGACATAGCTGTATAAGGTCTTGTTTTTTGCGGGACAAGTTCTACTTTTTAATAGCACCATTTTGGGGTACATATAATTTATTCATTAACTTTTTTTGGGGGGGGATAGAAGAAAACCTGAAATTTCACCACTCTTTTTTTGCGCCCTAAATCGACGTAGTTTACCGTGTGGTATAAATAACACACTAACTTTATTCAACGGGTTGTTACGATTGCAAAGATACCAAATTTGTATAGATTTTGTAGGTTTTACTACTTACACAGTAAAAACACTTATTTTTCAAAATTATTTGTTCTTGCGTCTCCATATTTGAAGAGTTATAACTATTTTATTGTTCCGCCGATGCAGTTGTATGAGGGCTTTTTTTTTACGACTTGTAGTTTTTATTGGTACCATTTGAGAGTAGATACGACTTTTTGATGACTTTTTTATCACTTTTTTTTTTTGTCAGGATTAACAGAAAACAGCAATTTTCCCATTGTTTTTTATTTTTTACGGTGTGCGGGTTAAATAATGTAACCGCTTTATAGCCGGGGTCGTTACGGTCATGGCGATACCAAATATGTGTAACTTTTTTGCTTTATTGTGTTTTTTTAATAGTAAAGCATTTTGTAAGGGGGAAAAAGTGGGTTTTTCATTTATTTATTTTTTCACATTTTTTTTAAATTAACTTTATTCAACTTTTTTTAAAACTTTTATACTAGTCCCACTAGGGGACTTTAATATGCGATCATCCTACTGCCTGTCTGTTTAAAAAGGACAGGCATTTGCTAGGACAGGCATATCCTAGCAGGCAGACCTGGGGGCCTTTATTAGGCCCCCGGCTGCCATCGGAGACACAGACACTCAGCGATCTTATTGCCAGGTGTCAGTGGGATGAGAGGGAGCTCCCTCCCTCTCTCCAAAACCACTCCGATGCGGTGCACGCTATTGAGCACCGCATCTGAAGGGTTAAACGGGTGAGAACGATCTCACACGTTCGAGCAGGGACACCCCCAGCCCTCAGCTACCTCTGGCAGCTGAGAGCAGGGAGATTTGACAGCTCCCTACTTGGTTTACTTTATTCTTATGCAGCGCCGTGGAACGGCGGCGCTGTAGAATAAAGCCCACTAATGACCGCCGTGAAAAGGCTTATGGGTGGTCAGTAAGGGGTTAATGCCAGGTTAGCGAAGGTCCATCTTTCAGAGGACAAAATGAAGACCCTGCAAGCTCAATGGGGGGGGGGGGGGAATCCTTTGACACTGAGGCAAGTCTCAGAACTCGCTTGACGAGATAATTCTCCTGCATCCTCAGATTTTTCAGGAGTTATACTGCAATCACGCTGGAACGGTCCTTTCTTCTTCATTTCCAGTAGTTTGTCATCTCAATGGATGCCAGCCTATCTGGGTAGGGTCAAATTTTTGGCCTCCACATGGTCCAGGGCACTTCGTCGCAGGAGGAAACGTCCTTGCAAATCAACCCTCTGGAATTGGGAAAATCTGTATATTTCCCATTGGACTCCTTTTCTTCGGGTCGCCCTGTCAGAATCCGGAACGACAACTACACAGTTGTTGCCTATTCAAACGACCAAGGCTGCACCAGGAGTCGGGTGATGGGCAGCAGACTTTCTCAGTCTGGAGAGGCTAAATCCGGGAGAGTGGTCTCCACCCAGAAGTATTCGATCAACTTTGCAAGTGGGGCACCTCTGACATGGATCTCTACATTCCAACCTATGTGGGCTGAGTTCTCTCCTGTATCTCTTTCCCCTCCCCTTTCACTCTTGCCCAGAGTGCTTAAGAGGAAAGGCCTTCCTGCGATTTGACCTCCTTTCCCAAGGTCCGCTCTTCTACCCCACTTTGCTTCAACAGCCACACCGTTACATCAGATGTAGAGTTTGAGGGCCCGGGGTCTCTTAGAACCAGTCATCCAGACGATGGTGAAGACTAGGAAACCTTAATCAGGCAAGGTGTTACCACTGTGTGTGGAAGGCTTATTTTTGCTGGTGTGAACAGCGTAGTTTCCATCCTATGGTATGTTTCACACCTAGGATCCTGTCCTTCCTGCAATTAGGCCAAATCCTAGTTCAAGGCCTATCATCCCTTAAAGGGAATGTGTTGCAAATTTTTTTTTTAAGTTAGTTATTTCTATTATATTTTTTACGTTTTTTGCTGTATTTTTTTTTTCTTCCACATGGTGGAAAGTATTAAAAATTAAATAATATTTTCCTGTGTTGGCCACCAGAGGCAGCACTTCCCAGAATTACAGCAAGGTGAATAATGCAAAGCAACCGGACTCACAGCTGCCGTAAATGTGGGAGGGAATCTCACCCCCCCCCCTCCTACGAGGCAGGAAAAGGGGTCTTCAAATTGCTAAGCAGTGTCCGGCTGCCATTTTGGGTGTGATAGTTCAAATGCAAAAACGTCCCCAAAAGTGATATGCACTTCTTTTTGGCGGGCGTCTTTTTACGTGCCGTTTTTGGAAAACGGCCGCGTAAAAGAACGCCGTATTTCTCATTGAAACCAATGGGCAGATGTTTGGAGGCGTTCTGCTTCCGATTTTTCAGCCGTTTTTCTTTTAGGGCCTGAAAAACGTCAAAACACTGTGTGTGAACATACCATTAGAATGATGAAAGTGAAGTGAATTACCTTTCAGTTGACCGGTTCAACACGGCGTGTATTTGACACATCATTTTTTTTTTTTTTGCGCATTTTACATGCCTCTCCTGCTAAATGTCTTTATCCCTCCATCCTGCTGACAGTCTCCTCCAGGATCACCACCCAATCTTGCTGACCGTCTCCTCCAGCGTCACCATACAATCTTGCTGACAGTCTCCTCCAGCGTCCCCATACAATCCTGCTGACAGTCTCCTCCAGCGTCCCCATACAATCCTGCTGACAGTCTCCTCCAGCTTCCCCATACAATCCTGCTGACAGTCTCCTCCAGCGTCCCCATACAATCCTGCTGACAGTCTCCTCCAGCGTCCCCATACAATCCTGCTGACAGTCTCCTCCAGCGTCCCCATACAATCCTGCTAAAAGTCTCGTCCGCAGTAGAGGAGACTGTCACACCACTCTGTGATGGGAATAACCATCTGCTGCTGACAGTCTCGTCCCTGACCTCCTGCTCACGGATACCTCTCCTCCTCACCCGATCACAGTCCGTACACAGTCCACACTGACAATACATCTAGCAAGGGGGGGGGGTCACGAGAGCGGGGGGTCTGTGAGAGAGAGGGACAGACGCACACACCTTACCTGCAGTGCAGCCGGTCTTCATAATGGCGCCTGCTATCTCCCTGCAAACTAGCTTCTCTTCTGTGTGACTCTAAACTGTGTCTGCGCAGTACAGTGCCAGATAGCAGAAGCAATGAACGGCTCCCATTCATTGTGTCCTATGCCCTGTGCTGCCGTATTCCATCTGTGTATGTGTCGTTAAGAGACACATACACACATGAAATAAAACATGGCAGCCCCCAGTACAGTAAGAAAGAGTTAATAAAAAAACAAAAACGTATGTGAAAAATTAAAGTCAATATATTTTATTAAATAAAAGCACATAAATTAATAATTAAAAAAAATCATAACTGTCCCTTTTAATCCATCCCTGCACGTCGAGGTGTGCAGTACCTTCGCGCACCTCCACGTGCAGTTACGTCAGTTCTTTGACAGTTAACAGCCGTGCGGTGCTACACCGCAGCGGCGGTTAACTGTGCAGGGTGTCTGCCCTCCATTCCCCGTTGCCGATCAGTGGCCCATCGCCGCTGATTTAGGCAGTTAACCCCTTCGATGCGGAGTTCGATTGCTATCGCCGAATTTAAGGTGTTTAGCGCAGATCGGCAGCCACCACGTGAAATCACGGGGGCTGGCGATGGTACCCATGGCAACCGGACGCCAGACAATGGCTTCCGGGCTGCCATTTACAGAAGCCTATGAAGACCAGCCGGAGGCTGGTCGTCGTAGGCTTCCTGTCAGTGACTGTCACATCACAATGACAGTTGGAATTCATTACACTACGTAGGTATGTAATGTATTCTAGAATCGATCAGAGCTGCAAGTCTAAGTGTCCCCTAGTGGGACAAGTAAAGAAAGTAAAAAAAAAAAAAGAATAAAAATGTTTAAAAAAAAAGACAAGTGTAAAAACAAGAGCTGCTTTTTTTTCCTATAATAAGTCTTTTATTATAGGAAAAAAATTAACAGGTAAAAAAAAAAGTACACATATTTGGTATCACCGCATTCGTAACGACCCCAAGTATAAAACTATAATATTATTTTTCCCGCACGGTGAACACCGCAAATAAAATGAACGAAAAACAATACCAGAATTACTATTTTTTTGGTCACCACCCCTCCCAAAATATACAATAAAAAGTGATCAAAAAGTCGCATGTACGCCAAAATGGTACCAATAAAAACTAAATCCCGTCCCGCAAAAGACAAGCCCTTACACAGCTTTTTTTTACTGAAAAATAAAAAAAGTTATGGCTCTCAGAATATGGTAACACAGAAAATAAATTATTTTATAAATAAGTTATTTTATTGCGCAAACACTGCAAAATGTAAAAATAACGATGTACATATTGTATCACCGTAATCCTATCGATCCGCAGAATAAAATAGAATGATCATTTATAGCCCAGGGTGAACGCCGTAAAAAATAAATAAAAAACATTGTCAGAATTGATGGTTTTTGGTCACCTTGCTTGCTGAAAAATGGAATAAAAAATGATCAAAAAAATCGCATGTACCCCAAAATGGTACCAATGAAAACTACAGATTCTCCCGCAACAAATAAGTCGTCACACGGCTCCGGTGGTGAAAAAATATGGCGATGCAAAATGTGCAGTGTTCCAAAAGCGGATAAGATCGGGCGCCATTTATAAATGCGACACTGGCCACATATTTGTGGATTATTTATTTACCCGATTATTATACCCTCATATTATGCCCCTGATGTACTCTGCCCAGTCTACATATGCCCCCACATTATAAACTGAAATACCAGCAAAACGCCAGAGCTACTACCAAGCAAAATCTGCGCTCCTTAAAGCCAAATGCCGCTCACTCCCTTCTGAGCCCTACAGCATGCCCAAACAGCGGTTTACGTCCACCGATATGGCATCGCCATACCGGTGAGAACCTGGTTAATATTTTGAGGCATTTGTGGCACAAACTTGGTACAACATATAGTGCACTAAAATGGCATCAGTGGAAAATTGTAATTTTAACTCTGCACCATCCGCTGCGCATTAAACCCTTCGCGCACCACGACTTAATAGCATGTCGTGGTGTGGGGGGTAATATATGGAGCGTCTCACGTGCTGAGCCTGCGCCATACGCTGCGGGGGTCAGCTGTGTATTCCAGCTGATACCCGGGACTAACGGACAGAAACAGCGATTTCACTGTTACAGTAGCCTGTAAAAATCACAATATACTGCAATACATTAGTATTGCAGTGTATTCTACCAGTGATCTAACGATCGCTGGTTCAAGTCTCCTAGGGGGACTAATAAAATGTGTAAAAACAAAAGTAAATAGTTATTAGTGGAAAAAATTTTATAAATATTTAAAGTCCAAAAATAAACCCTTTTCACATTATTTCTCTAAAGTAATGAAAAAAAAATACACAAAATTGGTATCACTGCGTCCGTAAAAGTCCAAACTATTAAAATATACTATTATTTAAAGGGAATGTTTTTTTTTTTTTTTAGTTAAACAGTTAGTGTATAAATGATTAAACATTATTCTAATTTTTGTAATTTTTTCACGAGTCAGGAAATATTATAAATTAGATTCTAATTTATAACATTTCCATGTGCTGGTCACTAGTGGGAGCAATTCCCAAATTGCAGCATTGGCATGTGGTAAAGCAACCACATTGCTTTATGCTGCAAAATTTGAGAAGACACACTCGCTCTAGCGTCCTCAAACAATCCCCCCTTCTTTATCCTGGCTAGTGCCAGGAGAAAAGAGGGGATTGAACGTTCAAACCTCCTACACTGTGTGTCACCATTTTTTGAGCGAATACACAGTGTAGTAGGCTTACATACAGTGCTAATCACACAGTAAAACACGAACAAACACAGACATAACTTACCTGCTCCTGCCGCCGCCGGTCCGTCCGCTCCGTCTGCTCCCTCCGCTCCTAGTTCTTGCTTCAGAACACATGTTCCGGAAGCCGCGACCAGAAGTAGTAATCTTACTGTCCGGCCACGGCTTCCGGTCCACAAGAAAATGGCGCCGGATGTCGCTCAGCCGAAGACCTTCCATTTGGACTGTGTGGGAGCGGCGCATGCGCCGTTCCCACACAGACAGCGTACAGCATAGTGAATGGAACTGCTCCCGTTCGCATTCACTATGGGGCTGTATGTGCCGTATTCCATGTCTGTATGTGTCGTTAATCGACACATACAGAGATGAAAAAAAAAATGGCAGCCCCCATAGACAAGAAAAAGTTAGAAAATAAAAAAATTAAATTTTTTAATAAAACACTAAAAGAAAATTTATATCAAATTTTTTTTTTTCCGCGACACCCTTCCTTTAACTCGCACGGTGAACGCCGTGTAAAATAAAGAATTTTCAACTGCAAAATCGCTGTTTTTTGGTCTCCTTGGCTCTACAAAATTTTTTTTATGTAAAGTGCTCAAAGTTGTATGTACCAATAAAAACTACAGCTCGTCCCGCAAAAAATAAGCCCTCACGCCACTCTATTGACGGAAAAAGAAAAAGTTATGGCCGGAAAGCGGGGAGGAAAAAAGAAAAAGCAAAACATGGATCAGTTCGGAAAGGGTTAATTACTTTCTAATGGAAAAACATTTATGACCACATGTGGGGTATTGCCGTACTCGGGAGAAATTGCTTTACAAATGTTGGGGTGCTTTTTCCTCCTTTTATCCTTTTGTGAAATTGAAAAAATTCAACATTTTAGTGGAAATAATGTTGATATTAATTTTCACGGCCTAATTCGAATAAATTCTGCAAAAGACGTGTGGGGTCTACTATACCCCTAGATAGATTCCTTAAGTGGTGTAGTTTCCCAAATGGGGTTACTTTTGGTGGGCTTCCACTGTTTTGCTCCCTCGGGGGGCTTCGCAAATTCGACATGACACCCAAAAACTATTCCAGCTAAATTTAAGCTCCAAAAGCCAAATAGCGCTCCTTCCCTTCTAAGCCCCGGTGTGGGTCCAGACAGCAGTTTATTACAACATATGGCGTATTTCCGTAATCGGGAGAAATTGTTTTACAAATTCTGCGGTGCTTTTTCTCCTTTATGCCTTGTAAAAATTAAAAATGTCTACGTTTTTTCAGAAAAAAAAAGTCAATTTTTACCTTTACAGACTAATTCCAATGAATTCAGCAAAACAACTGTGGGGTCAAAATGCTAACTTTACCCCTAGAAAAATTCCTTGAGGGGTGTAGTTTACAAAATGGGGTCACTTTTGGGGGGGGGGTCTTTACTGTTTTGGTACCACAAGACCTATTCAAACCTGACCTGGTGCCTAAGATATATTTTGAATAAAAATGAGGCCCCAAAATCCAGTAGGTGCTCCTTTGCTTCTGAGGCCGGTATTTCAGTCCATTAGTGCACTAGAGCCACATGTGGCATGTTTCTAAAAACTACAGAATCTGGGCAATAAACATTGAGTTGCATTTCTTGGGTAAAACCTTCTGTGGTACAGAAAAAAATGTATTACAAATGAATTTTTGCAAAAAAAAGATGAAATTTGTAAATTTCACCTAGACTTTGCTTTAATTCCTGTGAAACGCCTAAAGGGTTAAAACACTTTCTGAACGCTGTTTTGAATACTTTGAGGGGTGCAGTTTTCAAAATGGTGTGATTTTTTTTTTTTTTGTGGACTTTCTAATATATAAGGCCCTCAAAGCCACTTCAGAACTGAACTGGTCCCTGAAAAAAATAGGCTTTTGAAATTTTCTTGAAAATATGAGAGATTGCTTCTAAAGTTCTAAGCCTTGTAACGTCCTAGAAAAATAAGTGCTCAAAAAATGATGCAAACATAAAGTACACATATGGGAAATGTAAACTAGTAACTATTTTGTGTGGTATTACGATCTGTTTTACAAGTAGATACATTTACATTTAGAAAAATGCAAATTTTTGCGAATTTTCTCTAAATCTTGTTTTTTACAAATATTGAATTTATCGACCAAATTTTTCCACTAACATAAAGTACAATATGTCACGAGAAAACAATCTCCGAATCACTTGGATAGGTAAAAGCATTCTAGAGTTATTACCACATAAAGTGACACATGTCAGATTTGAAAAATCGGCTTCGTCCTGAAGGCCAAAACAGCCACTGTCCTGAAGGGGTTAAGGGTCCGGTCTCTGCTCTGACTAACCTTTTTCAGCAAACTTTGGCCATTCGTTCTCAGGTGAAGACTTTTTTTTTTGTTTCCATTGGGAGTTTTATGTAGTCCCTCTCTTCAGACATTCCACGGAGCCTTGAGATATTTACTTAGTCCTGGTGGCTCTTCAGGTGGTTCCTTTAGAAATCTTGAGGGACATTTTGCTTTTGTCTCCTTTCCTAAAAGGTTTCTTTCCTGGTGGCCATCACCTCCATCAAATGGGTTTTAGAACTGGCTGCGCTGTTCTGCAAGTTATCCATAGGGATAAAGTGGTGGTCCGTCCTGTCCCGTCTTTTTTCCCCCGAAGGTGGTCTCTGCCTTCCATAATAATGAAAAGATTGTCCTCCCTCCTTTTGCCCTTCCCGATCTCATTTGTGGGGATGGGCTTTGCACTATCTTGATTTGGTAAGGGTAGTCCGCATCTACCTGGCTGGGATGGAGCTCTGATTCTCTTTTTGCCCTTTCCAAAAGGCCACGCAAGGGATTGATGACGTACAAGGCCACCATTGCATGATCTGTAATTTTCGGAAGCCTATCTGTTCAAGAGTAAAGTTCCTCCCCATCGGGTCACTGACTATTCTACAAGGGCTATTGGTGTCTCCTGGGCGGTCAGGCATCAAGCTTCAGTTACTCAGGTCTGCAAGGCTGTTACCTGGGCTGCGGTACACACCTTAACCAAATTTTACCAGATTCATTCATGGCCTCCTCTGATGCCACTCTAGGTCGCATTTTCTTCTAACCCACTCGGACTGCTTTAGGATGTCCCATGGTGCTGTGTCCCCCAATGATATTAATGAGAAAATTTGGATTTTTATACTCTGTGTTAAAAAAAAAGTTAATTGGGGGACACTTCACTATGGTTATAGTCCCTTGCCACTAGGAGGCTGACGCTAGGTAGGAAAAGTCTTTGCTCTGCTCAGGCAGGCCATACCCTTCCCACAGACACTGGCTAAATCCGTTTGTACAGAAGCAGTAGGAGAGGACAAAAAACAAACCGCCAGCCAGAACAACAGGTCCTGGAACAAACCTAAAAAAAATGGTGCGGTCTGTGTCCCCAATGAATTAAAAACTTTTTTTACGGGAGTACAAAAATCCTATTTCCACACATTAGAAAATGTCCTTGTGCAATACTGAGCAGTACTCCATATCTCCCTACACAGCCTGATTCTCTACCATATCTTTATGGTGTCTAGTGACTACCCATTATTTGCCTTTTGTGATTCTCCGTTCTTTTATTTGTATAGATTTGGATTTCTCCACTCTTGCTCGTGGCTTTGCTCTGCTGAAAATGCCCCGAATGCCAGAATTGAGGGGAAAGGATTTTTCAGATTTTGTTTCCACTACTATCGATACAGACTCTATTTCTTATAAAGATAAAAATAGAGAAAAACAACGAAAGAAGATGTTGCTGGAGAAGAAGCAGAAACAGGAGGGGGAAGTCAGAAAACACTTTGCAAAAAATAAGGCCTGGTCGAAGCAGAAAGTCAAAAAAGAAAAGAAGAAAAAGATGGCTCTTAAAAGAAAACATAAGGAGGTAAGACTCTAAAAACTACCAGCAATTAAGTGGTTCTGTAAATTTAGCTGGCCAATATGTAATCATTTATTGACAATTTGGTCCATGAGATGAGGTCTTGGAGTCATCCGCTATATGGACATAGTATGTTTAGGTATACATATACGTCCGTTCAACGTTGTACAGTGAATTATATTTATATTGAGCATGCATGGGCTGCTGTATGGAATGAAGAAAAATACCATGTCTATACAGCGACGGCACATCTGGTCTCACATTACAAAGTGGTGACACTTTTATAGGGGTTATCCAGGAAGTGAGTTTTTTATGGGGGCTGCAAATGAAATATAACACAAGTGTAATACCTAATTCTCCTTGCCCCCTGTGATGCAGCGCTGTCGCTCCAGCACCAGTCCTGATTCTTGTTTATATTCATGTAGCATGTAACCGCTGCAGCCAATCAGACGGCTCAGTGGTGCTCTCTGGTGACTAAACGGATTTCTAGCACAATGTTAAAAATACATCTGGCTGCTGAGCCCTCTGATTGGCTGCAGCGGTCACATGCTACGTGCATGTAAACCAAAAACACTGAAAAAGGCCATACTTACAAATGGACACAGCCAGGTCAGAAACGCTGATGAAGGAGAGTGAGCAGGTGCTTTAAATAATAATAGCCACTCCCACTAGTCTTGAGGAGAGTGGTGTGTGTGGTGCATGGGATGTGTAGTATAAAATAATAACTGAATAGTGTATGTGCAAGTGTAATACTATAAGTGAAATATAGGGGGCAGTAATGAGTGAAGTGCCTCAATAGAAATAAAAGAATAATGGGGTGCAAGTGTGTGAAACATGGAGGGATAGTGTGTACGTCATGAGGCACAACGTGTATAGCCAGGTAGAAGCCTATTTGTGACGCCTTGATAATTCATAGAGCGGGCTACCCTGCTTGCTAGGCCAAACAACAACACACCATGCTCTCCAAGCATCAAAGACCCGGCTGTGTCCAAAAGAAGCAAATATAAGTAATAATGAAAAATACATGGGGTATTAGTGATCATTTTGGCCAAAAGGACGCAAGCTAGTTTCTGACCTGGCTGTGTCCATTTGTAAGTATGGCCTTTTTCGGTGCATGCAAACCAGCATCGGGACTGCCACCGAAGAGACCACGCTGGATTGCTGGAGGCAAGGGCAGGTTGGTATTGCTTTTTTTGTTTTATTTCATTTGCAGCCCCTAAGGAAAAAAAATTCACTTCCCGGATAACGCCTTTAATTGGATCCCACATGTTTAAAGGCTATGAACACTTTAAGTTAAACATTTATTTATTTTTAAAACCGTTTTATCTGATTTTAAACCAACTTTTAAATAGAAGCTGTATCTTAAAAACTAAAAGTTTAATACAATTCAAGCAGGTCCTGTGTGTTTGCAACATGCAGGATCCAGCTAATGATTACATCCTTGTTTGTGAACGTAGATGTGATCGTCATTGGCTGTATCTGATGCAGCAGCAGCAGCCGCCACCTTCCCTAGAGCCGTCCATGCAGCTGACCTGATGTAATCGGCTTTGACGTCAGGATACAGCTTCTATATATTCACAGGATGCATAGAAACTGTATCTTACAAAGTGAAAACATTTTTTTTTTACAGAAGTAAATGTGAAAGTTGTTTTAAGTCACCTGAAAAATTGATTTATTTAAAAGAGATTTTGGTTCGAAGGCAAACATAGCCTTTAAACCTTTCCTGTCGCTAATATGCCTATTTACTTCGGGAAAGGGTATTTAAAGATGGCGCCCGCTCGGAAGCAGTCCAGGCGTCATAGCCGCCGGGTCTCTCCTGTGTTACACAGCAGGGACCCAGCGGCAATGCTTGCGATCAGAAATGCAAGCATTTAACCCCTCAGATACTGGTGTTAGATGTGACCACCGGCATCTGAGGGGTTTTAACTGCCCCTTTCACTTCGGGGCCCCGGCTCCCGCGCAGGTGTACTTCTTTAGCAGCTGGGAGCCTTGTGAACGGTCCCAGGCCTTCTATAGGAAGATAGCAATGCACTAATTTTGCCATAGACTACAATATTGTGATATTGCAGTCTATGGCATAAGCGATCTAATGATCGCAGGTTCAAGCCACCTAGGGGGGATAAATAAAAGTAAAAAAAAAAATATGTAAATTCAAATTGCCCCTTTCCCTAGGTCACATATAAAAATAAACAAACACATTAGGTATCCCCGCGTCCAAAAATGCCCGAACTATAAAAATATTTATCCAATACGGTGAACGCCATAGCGGGAAAAGGGTCAAAATGGCCAAATTACGGGTTGTTTTTTGTTTTTTTGCCACTTCAACCCCACTCAAAATTTAATAAAAAATAATCAAAATGTCAGACATTCCCTCAGTATGAATAAAAATTACATCTTTCTATGAACAAAAATATATAAATTTGGTATCATTGTGATCGTATTGATCCGCAGAATAAAGGTAATGTGACATTTTCACCGAACGTTGAACACTGCAAAAAAGAAACCCATAGTAAATGGCGGAACTGCAGTTTTTCTTTCCAATTTCCCCCTATTTCGAATTTCATTTCCAACTTCCCAGTACATCGCACATAATATTAAATAGTACAATTTTTGTCCCACAAAAATTAAGCCCTCTTGAAAAAGTAAGTTATGACCTTTTGAAGGCAGGGAGGAAAAAACAAAAGCATAAAAACGAAAATTAGTCTGGTCTTGAAAGGGTTAAGCTGATATAATACTTTTGTTTTAATTAAAAATGATTCGATGTTTTTAGAGTAAATGTTACTACTGTAGAGTCGGTTACATGCTCCGGAGATTTGTCAACTGCATAGAGTTGATTCTCACGTATTCCTGGCAAGCCAGTCTCAAGTGAAATGTGAACAACTTTATGCCAACAATTTCTGAAATTTTAGCTTAATTTGTATGTTTTATAAGGCATTTTCCCAATAGTTTCTCAATGTTTATGCCTCATGCACACGACTGTTGTGCCATCCATTTTTTTACGGTTCCGATTCACCCGCTAAAGTGGGTCTGTGAGGACTATCGGATGCCGTCAAAAACAGCCCGAGTGGCACAACGGTCGTGTGCATGAGGCATTAAGGATATTATTACACACTGGTCTTAAATCTTCTATCATGGTTTGGTGTATATAAAAAATGTTGTTGATGTATCCTTTAGGGCTCTGACATAGATGATGAAGATGTGAATGAGCTGCTGCGTGATACCAGGTTATTGAAAAAGCTGAAAAAGGGTAAAATTACAGAGGAAGAATTTGAGAAGCAGTTGACGGCTACTAAAAAATCGGAGGATGTATCAGACTGATCACAAAAGATCTGGCTAAGATAAACCCAAGGATGTACTTTGTATCTATGGCGGAAGAAGGAATAAGCAGCATGCCTAGGAGATTAAAATATCAGCCAAATCAAAAATCGGACGTTACATTTATATCCTGGGAATGGATGGCTGACTGGGCTGAGCCCATGACCATTAATTTGTCAGCAGATCTGGTCACTTTTGTGTAAGGGTCTTAAAGATTATTCAATACTTGTTGACCTACAGATTTTTTAAATATTTTCTAATATTCTCAATTCAATATTTATTGTATATAGACCTGACTTATGAACATGCAGCGCATACATTTTATCACATGTTTCTGTTTAAAAGTTTTTATTTTAATACTATAAATACAGTGTCAATTACCCCTTTAATTTCTATCTTTTTAGAAATAGACAGACCACATGGGGGCTACCCTGGTTTTTATCATGTACTTTAAAAGTGGTTCTATGAATTCAGTATTCGGTACTGTGGGTTCTATTTCCAAATTGAGTCCAAGCTTTGTGTGGATTCATTGAATATATTGAACAATATTAAAACCGCTTTTATTCTGATATGAAATACACATTACACACCATGTAAATAGTAACTGCAGCGAGTTGTGGTGCGGTACATGCGCTTAGAACGGCTGTTGTGTATGGGCGTATTTTATGCTGTGTAAACATGTTTGCATAAAACTTTTTGGGGGATATGGGCTTGATTTGTAAATACAACATTGCAGCGTTACTACATAGACCAATGCTGAAACACATTTCAAGATTAAAGAAACCTACAATTCTCATGTTTGGTCTAGAATTGCTTCGCTAGAAAGGGAGTTAATTATATACAGTGTTAAAATATTTTTACTTTAATCTGCATATTTAGTATTTTCCTTTTGTGTAATGACAAATGTAAAAGTGGCCAGACTCTATTCTATATGAAACGTGCTATACCATTACTAGTTCTATCCTTTCGTTTTTACCCCATTCCAATAAATGAAGCTATTAGTTTGCACCCTTTTTCAAGGCATTGCTTATATTGTTCCTGTACATATTCGAAGATTTTACAAATTAATGTGTTTATAGGCTGTGTTCACATGGCATATTTTACAGGCTGAAAAATAGAAGGCAGGTTTTCAAGAGAAATAAGCCGCTAAAAATCCAGGCAAATACTAGGGTATTTTCAACGCGGGTTTATGTTTTTAAGCGTATTTGAGGGTAATTTGTGAAGCATGTTCCTACGCTGCGTTTAATTCAGTGGTGTAAAAATACACCTTATGCGAACTACACAGCGTATTTCCTATTGAAATTAAGGGGAAGCTGTTCCAGGCATATTTCAAATGAATTTTGACACTTAATACGAGTGGTTTACGGATATATATGCCTGAAAATATGCTGTGTGAACATAACCTTACTGAACGGAAATAGTATAAACGGGTTGATGATGACGGCTTTCTCGTAAAGTTACTGAAATCCACACATCTATTTTGCTTATACTTTAAAGAAGCTCTGTCACCAGATTTTGCAACCCCGATCTGCTATTGCAGCAGATAAGCGCTGCAATGTAGATTACAGTAACGTTTTTATTTTTAAAAAACGAGCATTTTTGGCCAAGTTATGACCATTTTTGTATTTATGCAAATGAGGCTTGCAAAAGTCCAACTGGGCGTGTATTATGTGCGTACATCGGGGCGTTTTTACTTCTTTTACTAGCTGGGCGTTCTGACGAGAAGTATCATCCACTTCTCTTCAGAACGTCCAGCTTCTGGCAGATCACGCTGTGACGTCACTTCCCCAGGTCCTGCATCGTGTCAGACGAGCGAGGACACATCGGCACCAGAGGCTACAGATGATTCTGCAGCAGCATCAGCGTTTGCAGGTAAGTAGCTACATCGATGCTGCTGCAAAATCAACTGTAGCCTCTGGTGCCGATGTGTCCTCGCTCGTCCGACACGATGCAGGACCTGGGGCAGGAAGTGAGTGACGTCACAGCGTGATCTCGAGAACACGCTGTGTGTCTGCACTGCCAGAAGCTGGGCGTTCTGAAGAGAAGTGGATGATACTTCTCGTCAGAACGCCCAGCTAGTAAAAGTAGTAAAAACGCCCCGATGTACGCACATAATACACGCCCAGTTGGACTTTTACTTTAAACACGCCCACTTGGACTTTTGCAAGGCTCATTTGCATAAATACAAAAATGGTCATAACTTGGCCAAAAATGCTCGTTTTTTAAAAATAGTTACTGTAATCTACATTGCAGCGCCGATCTGCTGCAATAGCAGATAGGGGTTGCAAAATCTGGTGACAGAGCCTCTTTAAGTTATGGGTTTTCCACAAAAAAAAAAAAAATTCTAACATGTCAAAAGTGTGAAGAATTGGGATCCTGCCACTGGAACCTATAACAATCCTGAGAACGATGGGCTCACTCACTGAAATGAACAGGAGTTAGGCCCCATGCACATGCCCGTAAAATCACCCATAATTATGGACCCATTCATTTCTATGGCCGAGGGACACCTTCCCGTATGTCTACGGGAGGGTGTCTGACCGTAGAGACCTGTTGGAAAAATAGGACATGTTCTATTTTATGGATCGTTCTATGCTTTTATAATGGGAGCATGGCCCGTAAAAACATCCGGCTGTCCGCGCCCGTAATTACGGGCACGGTCGTGTGCATGAAGCCTCATGGAAACCTTCAAGTGAAAGATCTTAAAAGGTTTTCATAAGCAATTCATTTCTATTGAAAATAAGAAATGAGGCCTTAGAGGCTCTGTCACCACATTATAAGTGGCCTATCTTCTACATAATGCGATTGGTGCTGTAATGTATATTACGGCAGTGTTTTTTTTTTATTTAGAAAAACTATCAATTTTGACGGAGTTATGACCTATTTTAGATTTATGCTAATGACTTTCTTAATGCCCAACTGGGCGTTTTTTTAATTTTTGACCAAGTGGCCGTTTGTGTGGGACTTAATGACAGCAGTCCTGATCTCCTGAGATCATGCTGTCATTTACAGCACAGTGTGATCTCAATGTGCTGTGGGAGTAAGTGACACACAAACGTTACCGAAGTGTCGGGATTGTGAATAGACATCGCGTCCTAGCTGGAAGGAATGTCTATTCACTCTCAAGACACTTTAGTAACGTTAATGTGTGAGTAAGTGACAGCACATCATGATGTCTGAGTAAATAAATGGAGAGAAGTGTATGACGCTGATTGGTCACAGTCATACACTTCTCTCCACAACACCCCCTTGGTCAAAAAGTAAAACAGCATAAAGCTAATATAGGTCATAACTCTGTCAAAAAATGATCGTTTTTCTAAATAAAAAACACTGCTGTAATCTACATGACAGCGCTGATCACATTATCTAGTAGATAGGGCACTTAAAGAGGCTCTGTCACCACATAAGTCACATTTGAGATGTTTAACATGAATTATGGGAAAACCCCTTGAGGCCTCCTTCACACGCCACTTTTTTTTCCCCCCAGCTTCTTCTATATGCGTCTTAAACGCTATGAATTTCAAGCATCTGGCATCTTTGGGGCGTCTTAAGAAAAAAATGTAACAGCACCAATATCTAGACATTTTTTTAAAATAATTCCAATTTAAAAGTGATGTTTTACGTAATAACGGATGTAATATCTAATCCTGGGATAACCCTTTACTCAATTTCATATATCAATGTTTCTTACATTAATTCTAACATTGCCCTTTTATGTAACATTTACATTTTGTACTAGAAGCCCAAACAATGTCCTGATCTCTAGAAGTAAATTGCACTTAGACGTGAACAGGTAGTAAATAAGGCCATGTAAATGTGTCCTTAGGATCATGTTGAAAAATATCATGCAGAACCACTGTAAATTCTAGAAAAACTAAACTCACATGGATATTTTACATAGCTTAATACTGGGATTGAAAATGTATAGAAAGTTTTTAATGTCTCAAACACTTATTTACAACACACCTCTGAATCATGGGGTTAACTTTAATATATATTATAAGTACAGTTTGATAAGTTCATCACTTATAGCAGAGGGAGTCAGGACTCCCAGATCTGTAAAAAGCAGTGTGATTAGAGAGGGGGAGGTGTAGTCAATCCAGGGGTGCTCTTTCATGAGGTCCTTCTTCTGTTGCTGCGTGTCTGCCTTATACTAAAAGAAAACAAAAAACACATGACTGACTACATGCAGAATGCTCAGAATCGTCCATTATAACGTTCTAGATCTGTTCGGCAATGGTTCCATATTTATTAGTAGTAAAGTGCGATTCCCAAATCTTCAGCCAGAGTCAGGAATATGCTCAATAATCAAGTTATAGGGGCTTTCCCCACCAAGCACATTTATGCCCTATCCTGTGTATAGGTGATAAGTTTATTCAGGGCCTGAATCATCTGTTCCCCCTCACTTGACAACCGCAATTAGGAGGTTTAATGGAGCCGCAGTTCAGGATGCAGCTCCATGCAAACTCCTCAGCACGGTAATGTGGGTAAAAAGGAACGGGGGAAACGGGACCCTCATTTTAGTTATCGGTGGGAATCCCAGCACTCAAATATTTATCACCTATCCACAGGTTAGTGTAGTATTTTTGGGAAAATCACTAACCAAATAAAAAGGAAGATGCTCACAGGACTACTACAAAGAAATGATGGAGAATGCTGCATGTGTTGCCTCTGGTTCCAAGCGTTACTGCTTGACAGTCCGTTAAGCACATACAGCCCAGAACATTTTTTTTTTATCGCTCTCACCTTAAACTTGTCTGGCACATCTCTCTGATTCAGTGGGAAAAGCCGTACAAACTTGAAACTTTCCGCCACCACGTAGAATGGTTTATTCTGGGCTTTAGCACATAGGGCCATTTGATTTGTGCCAATCTGCAGTAAAATCCATAAAATGCTGTTATATTATAGGTAATTTCCTGCAGTTTCTTTGTGCCAAATGCTGAATACTGGTACATCAAGGAAATTATATAAGACCATATACAAAAGTTGCTTCTAATGTTCTTAAAGTGGTTCTGGTACCTGAATATCCTGCCATGTTAAGCTGACCTGTCCCTGTAATAGTGGCACTTTTTTAATTTGTGGTGTTTGGGCCGTTTGAAAATAGGTCGTGTGCACGTACCCTTAGCCAGATGTAATTCACGCGTTTTACGCCTCGAATTATGCCTGAAAAGACGTCTCAAATACGTCTGCCCATTGCTTGCAATGGGTCTTACGATCTGTACAGACTAGGTGTAATTTTACGCGTCGCTGTCAAATTACGCCCGCGTCAAAGAAGTGCAGGACACTTCTTGGGCCGTTTTTCATGGACTCCAATGAAAAACAACTCCAATTACGTCTGTAAAAGACACCACGAAAAACGCGAGTACTTTCAAAAATGTCAAATTCAGGAGCACACAGCTCTGTAATTTCAGACGTATTTTGCGTTTGCGTGTGAACGTACCCTTACAGAGCCTAACAAAGAATACAGCGGACTCCTATTTATCCCTCGCCAGTGACTTCTGGCCATCGTGTATACATGCAGATACACAGCAGCTATTCGTGACAAGTGCTCCCCTCATGAATACAGAAAAACATAACTAGTCCTGACTTTAAAAGCTTGCTGCGACTAGAATATAAGGGCTAACGCCTAGATCTTGGTGTCGTATTAAAGATTCAGGTGCAATATTCGGGGCACAGCAATTATTTAGAGACAGGGAGCAGGATGAAAAGTTCTGTATCTGTAAGGGAGGGAAGGGGAAGCTGCAAGTGACAGCAGGAAAAAAAGATCACAGCCCGTTACTGTCATCACTTTGCCTGTACAGCCTTTCATTGACCCCAGAGGGGTATAGGAACTTTCCTTCATGTAATCAGCCATCTGACCAATGACAGAGGATCTATGTTCTTTGATTGTCATATTTGGGGTGTGTGTGTGGGGGGGGGGGGGTTCTTTTATTTTCCTACTAAAGGGGTAAGTAGATGAGCAGTTGCACATGAAATCACCCCCTGTGCTTAAATTACACAATTGTTGAATCTGCAACTTGGATGTTTACTGGCATCTGGATCGTGGAGATCTTTGGTCTCTTCTGTCCTGGTTATTTTGTGACAAGTGGCATATATGAACTCTGCACATCCTGACACTTGTATATTTAGGAGGATTTCAGTGTCTCATGCTCTGCTTGGGTCGGATCTTTGGCCACAAAAATGAATTTTTATGCATTTTTTTTTATTACAAAATTTTATGTTTTGATGCAAAATTGTATGGAGGTGCCCATAAATGCAAAGTGCGCGCTGGCATTGTCACAATGTGCCAGGTGTCTACTTTGAGAAAATACATAGTATGTTGGTAGAATGGAATTTTATTATTCAGGTTTTAATTTGTGTATAATAAAGTGTGAGAATTGTCCCGGCCGTGGAAGGTGGAATAAGTTGTCATTTACCTTGTTGATTATTCCACCGCTCTCCACTACGCCTTCAGCTCCTACAATCACCAGGTCTACTTTCTCCATAATATAACTGCCGAAAAGAGACCATGTCAGTTCCAAGAGCTACAAATATTCAGTTTTGTACCTTCACAGCATAACTCACCCTACTGCAGCATCCAGGATCACGGTTACTGGCACGTTAATGTTCTGCAGAGCTTCTGCCATATTCTTCCTAGAAGACATAGATAAACAGCAGTAATAAATATTTCATACAGGCTTTCAAAAGCCTCTATATGCTACATGTGCTACAGGTTATCTATAAATGTCAGATAGATGCGGGTCCTACACAGATTTCTAGAACAGGGCCCCCTAAACCCCGTTCTACTTTTGTGTTCCCGCTGCCACTTGTGATTTCCGACCTTGTAAGTAGAAAACAACGTAACACGCTGAGCTACGCTATTTCCATAACTCCCATAGCAGTGAATGGCAGTTAAGGAAGCAGCGTAGCATGCGAGCTACGCTGTTTTCTTCTTACATGATCAGAAATCACAAGTGTCCGCGGGAACACAAAAGGTAGCACAGGGTTTAGGGGGCCCCGTTCTAGAGATCAGTGTGGATCCCAGAGGTGGGACCCGCATCTATCTGACATTTATGACATGTCCTGTGAATGTCATAAATGTCCCTGATGGGAAAACCCCTTTAAGGCCCTGTTCACACTGAGTTTTTTTGACGTGGAAACCGCTTGCGGAAAAAAGAAACGACATGCCCCATCTTCGGGTGTTTACGTCTCTGACCTCCCATTGACATCAATGGGCGGCAGAGAAAGCGTAGTTCGCAGTGTTTTTGCCTGTGGCGCTCAATGGGCACGAGCGAAAAACGCCGCTAAAAACGACGTGCAGGCAGAGCAAAGTCCTGCCTCAAAATTTCAAACGGAATTTTGAGGCAGAATTTTATGCCTGCAAAAAACTGTGAACAGGGCCTAAGACTAACTATTTTTTACTGAGATAACTAAGCTTTTCCTTCTGGCATCTATGCAAATATACATTAGAATGATGAGGGTCTTCTCTTTACATGGTCTAACCTGCTTAGCTTTATTTACAATAATCCAGAGAACACAAAATTAAAGCGGCTCTGTCACCAGATTATAAGTGCCCTGTCTCCTACATAATCTGATCGGCGCTGTAATGTAGATAACAACAGTGGTTTTTATTTTGAAAAACGATTATTTTTGAGCAAGTTATGAGCAATTTTAGATTTTTGCCAATTAGTTACTTAGTAGACAACTGGGCGTGTTTTTACTTTTTACCAACTGGGCGTTGTGAAGAGAAGTGTATATTTACTTATACTTTATACCGTTCTCTGTCCAGGCCAGCCTCCAGGAATGACGTTTCAGGTCATGTGACTGGCTGCAGCGTCATCCCAGGAGGCAGGACTGCAATGGAACGCATCGCCATGACAACGGAGATTGGGGTAAGTATAAACCAGTTTTCCGCAGTGCACATGCCGCCCACAAAACTGCACCAAAATCTGGTGCGTCTTTTTGGGCAGAATTCCTTGAGGGTTCCAGGACTGATACACTGTGTTGTTTTACGCAGCGTTTCCACCCTGTGTGAACATGGCCTAAATGTTGTAACTGCGAAGTAGTTGCCAATTACGTGGAAGTATTATGGCTCCGTGTGAAAGCCCTATACATGCAAAAATAAGAGATAGTGTGTGGGCAATGTGCTCCGTTGCTACTTTAGCCAATGTGCTAAAGTAGCAACGGAGTTTAGATGGATGCAGCAAACCTTTGAAGGTTTATTTTAATGGTGCGCTCCAGTCTCTGCTATAGTTTGCATTCAACATGATGTCTGAAAATAAATTAAACCTGTTTACCTAGGTAAAGCATTGGGTATCCAAGACATATGTGCTTCCTTTTCCTCCATAACATTTTGGTAAGGATCGGGTTGACTGATGCATGCTACTGCCTGCCAATACCATTTACTACATGCTGCTGAACACTAGGAGAAGGAGACCACTAGAGTGATCGTTTAAAGCAGAGGGAGAGGCTGGGGAGCATCCAGTGCAGAGAGAATGGAGCACTGAACATGAAGGACTCTGTGACATTTGCCATCGTGGCACCAGGGACATTAAAACCTAGATTTCTCTGTCATGCAACCTGCATGTCCATCAACCCAGGTATGGTTACACTGCTCTCGCCATTCTTTATAGAGCACGGTCAGAAGTTTTGAGGGGGTCAAATCTGCTGACCGGTTCCCTTTAATTCTTTAGAGCTTGAGAACTATGATGACATTTAGAAAATAGTGGCATACTCACCCTGATAAGTCTGGTTGTGATTCTGTAACATACACACTAAAGCGTTTATTAGCTGCAGCAGCTTCTTCTAAGACCTTCAGAACCACCCTGGAGTAAGCATGAGTTAAAATTTTCTACAAAAGGAACAGAGGTGTAAAGGTTAAAAAGTCATACTGAAATATGTCCACGATTAAGAGCACCACTAGATTCCAATGTGCTAAAATAGAACAAAAGTAATGTAATGGTTCCCCGACTACATGTCTGTAGTCAGTGGGTGATGGGTGCTATAAGAATGGTCAAATTAATTTGCCTCAAGATCAGCCCTAGATCTTAAACAGGGCACTACCTGAAATGAAAGAGAATTAGTAAACTGCTGGGAACATTTTCAAACAATAGGTGCAACGTATAGTCCTTAGTGAAGTCATACTTTATATTTCATTTCAGTCAACGAATTCAACTCTACATATAAGGTATGTTCACACGGGCTATTTTCGGGCCATAAACGTCCCGAAAAATGGCAGAAAAATCGGTAGAAGAGCGCCTACATTCATCTGCCCATTGATTTCAATGGGAAAAACGGTGTTCCGTTCCCTTAGAGCGTTTTTGTAAAAGAAGTGCATGTCACTTCTTGAGCCGTTTTTCATTGACTCAATAGAAAAACAGCTCCAAAAACGGCTGAAAATCAGGAGTGGGTTTCCCTTGAAAACAGCTCCGTATTTTCAGCCGTATTTAGTTAAGCGTGTGAACATACCCTTAGGCAAGTCCAAAATGTAAACACTATAACAAAGCGGATTTTAACAACTGTAAAGAATGGGAAACCCCATTGAAAAGTGAAATGGTAATACTTATTTGTCAATTTATTTATACATTTCCAGGACAAATAGCAGGAACGGCACAACGCGGAGTTCTGAGAAAAGGTGCTCCAGAATTGTTAGGCTGTGTTCACATCTGCCTTTGAAGCTGTGTTGCAGATTATGTTACATTTGGGTGAAAAAAAAAAAAAGGAGCTCAACATGTGCCGCTATTTTGTACGGCAAAATGACAGACACTTCAACAGAACCTGATGGACTGTAATACAAGTCAATGGGGGTCTGTTGGGCGCTGATGATAGTCACGTGACGGATGCAGCATTTTGCATTTCAATTTCAGAGAACGGACAAAATGCAGATGTGAACAGAGCCTTATTTTGGGAGAAAAGAAAGCATTTATTAATATGAGATGTCAGGAGTGGCGACAGGTCGCTTTAAGTTAACATACTTAACTTTATTGGTATCTAAAACCCTTTTCACAACAGTGTATACATTTATGTAAATGCAGAACATAAGAAAAACATAATTGTAAGATGACACTGTCCATGCTATGCAGTCAAGCACCTCGCTCTTATGATGGACATTATAGGAATCACATCAATCTTAAGTTGGACAAGTAAGTCCTAAGTAATCACTTACAGCTCCATCTTTTATAAATGGGCAGCAGAGTTTGGTGATCTTATCCCTGGACAAGGAGATTCTTTTTAGAAAGAGTTCCCCTCGTGCACTCATCCTTTCTTTGCATAAAGCATAATTCTGGAAAAAAAGATATATACTTCAATAATGGTTTGGATGCGACATGTTTGTAAGATTAGTAATAACCTGTATAGATTCAGAGTGGCGTCATAGAAAATAAACTATAACTTTTACTGATTTACTTTATGAAATATATTGGTCAGAAACCACAATGAACAAACAAATAACATTTCCCAACATCCTGGGACAGTGCGATACTGCTTCATGAGCTTGTCAGAATAAGCGGTCATATGTGTACATGAGGTATAACACTATTCCTGGCCATTATATGACTTGTATGTGCCACTATTTAGCAGTTTTCCCCTCTGTTTGCTCTATCCCAAATTCTCAGTTGTCTCTTAGCTAGTGGGCAGAGCCTAACCGCTTTCAGGTCCTCGATACACTGCACACATATAGAAAAGAAGAATCCTTCCTTCCCATCTCCGTCACATATAGAGAGGGAGCAGCATGGAGGACATTATATAGCAGTAAGGAGTAGTGCAGCATGAGAATCCAGCACTGGGGTGAGATTTACATACATCTCTCCAGCATTTCCCTCCCCCTCCCCTCTTCATAGACTTCTATGGGCAGCAGGTTACCTGATACCTTAGGCCCTGTTCACATGAGGTTTTTTTTGCAGGCAGAAAAATCTGCCTCAAAATTCCTTAGGGAATTTTGACGCAGATTTTGACCTGCCTGCAAATTCTTGCGGCCATTGAGATCCGCAGGCAAAAAAACGCTTTATCTGCCTCCCATTGATTTCAATGAGAGGTCAGAGACGGAACGCCAGGAAGAAAGAGCAATGCCACTTTTTGTTGCCGCTCTGGGGAAAAAAAAAACCCCTCCCATTGAAATCAATGGGAGGCAGTTTTAGACATTTTTTAGCGCTAAGTCTAATGCGGTTTCCGCAGCAAAGTTAGTGCCAAAAAACTCAGTGTGAACTGGACCTTAGTAAGCTAATATACTCTAGTCTCTAGATGAATTTTAGCAGTGAATGATCAGTGCAGGAGGCAGGGGGAGAAGTGGAGGAAGACATTTTTCTTTAATAAGATGTATTATGAAGTTTCTTATATTCACTAGTACTATTGATTTATGCAGTTTATTGAAAGGTTAGTGACCATTTAAGCTACTTATTTTGTTAATAGATATTTGGCTCAAATATTCATACAGATAGAGAGAAGAAAATGGTTTAAGTAAGTAGTATGTTAAAATAATGGTCACTAACTTTTCAACAAACTTCAAAAATCAATAGTACAAGCAAACATAAGAAACGTAGTAATGTTGTGACCTGAGACGGAGGGTGGCGAAATATATTTGTAACGTATACCTGATGTAATAATCTGTATGGTCGCTATGGACATTTTTTTTATATTGGTTTATTTTTCCCCTTCTCCATGGGACCTTGTCCTCCCGGCTGGGAGGGGGAGGACCCTGGATGAATATAGGGCAATAGACTGCCCTGCTGGTAAATATTGTACTTAAGCTAATTCTACATTTTTACTTGTCTAACATTGCATAATCCGCTTGATATTGCGGTGGGTCAGCCAAAACTCTGGTGACGCCCCTGTGCTAGATTTGCTGAACTTGCTCAGAGCCGGTTTTATCGAGCGCGGGTTTTGTTCAGCAAGTTGAGAAAGAGACCCGAATGGGGTCACGTGGAGGGCACTTAGCCGCACTCCACTTTTGTTTTTTTATGTTGACGTTAACTGTAAAAGATGTTATTTGCGTTGGCTGCAGCTATATTTTACATACAAAAGTACTGTCTGCTTATCTAAATAATGTAACTATCGAATTCCTATGGCATATACTGTTATTACACATAATGTAAAAGGCTTTAATAACCCAACGAAGAGATGAATGGCCTTTAATAATTACAAGAGGCTTCATGGCGATGTTATAATGTTACAGGAAACACATTTTACTCATACTAGTTACCCAAAATACTTTGATAAGATGTTCCAGAGAGTTTACTTATCCACCTCGGACACAAGGAAAAAAGGAGTAGCCATTTTCTTCAGAAATACACTTCCATTTACAGTAACTGACTCCATAATAGACCCAGATGGTAGGTACATTATCCTTACAGGACAACTAGCGGGACAACGTATTACCTTTGCAACGATTTATGCACCTAACCATTCAGCAACCTCCTTCTTTACTAAATTCTTTAAACAGCTTGAGAAATTCTCCGACTCCTACATTATCCTAGGGGGGGATTTCAACATAGTGATGAATGCCCAATGGGATAGAAGCCGTCCCCAAGCTAATGCACAGTCAGCACCGAAATCATTTATGTATAGGATGAAACAATTATCTCTCGTAGATCTGTGGAGACAAGATCATCCTCTAGACAAGGAATTCTCGTTTTACTCCGCAGTGCATGACAGTTATTCTCGGATTGACTACATCGTAACTTCCTCCCAGCTATCTGTTAGACCACATAATACTGTATACACCCAATGTGCTTGGTCAGACCACAATATCCACTCACTCCAAGTTTGCATTGGCAACGTCACACGTCCGCCATCATGGAGGCTGAATGATTCCCTACTTTCTCATCCAGAAATAGTCACATCCATATCCAGTGCTCTACAAGAGTATTTTGCCATTAATTCCCTACCAAATACTTCTTCTGCTCAAATATGGCTGGCACATAAAGCAGTATTGAGAGGTGTACTAATGGCAAAGGGATCAAAATTGAAAAGAGATAGATTGCAACTTCTTAATAAATTGCTATCGACCCTTACAAGACTAGAGCGTCAGTATATTAATAAACCAAATACTATGATTAAAGCTCAGATAGAGGAAACTCGCTGCTCTCTTAGAGCATTGGAGGAGAGCAAGGCTGAGAAAGCACTTCGATGGGGCAAGGCAAAATTGTATGCATATTCCAAATCGAGCTACCTCAATGTTCTCCAGAAAACTAAACTCCCACATTAGAGGTAAACAAATTTACCACATGCATAACAACACGGGAACACCAACAACCAATCCGCTTGATATATTAGACACCATGAGTACATTCTGTAGTGCTTTGTATAGCAAACCCCAATCCTTGAACTCCATAGATTTATCTGAATGGCTTTCAACACACCCGCTTCCATCTCTGACAGATGAGGCAAGATTACAACTGAATTCCCCGATCACAGCAGAAGAGGTCACTGAAAGCATAAAAAACCTCACATCTTCCAAGTGCCCAGGCCCTGATGGTTACTCCGCTTTCTATTACAAAACATTTTCACAGACATTAACACCGCATCTAACCACATATTTCAACACACTTATGGCAGGGGAAGTACCTCCTCCTGAATTTTCACAGGCTAATATTTCACTCATTCCAAAACCTGGAAAAGATGAAACCTACTGTGCAAATTTACGTCCAATATCAGTACTTAATGTAGACTACAAGTTATTTACTAAAATACTTTCAAATAGACTTGCACCATATATGACCTCCCTAATTTCTCCTGATCAAACGGGCTTCATACCATCACGACAAGCAACAGACAATATTCGATTGGCTCACAATATTATTCTTCATGCTACTACGCACAAACGCCAATTACTAATTTTGAGCCTAGATATCCAGAAAGCATTTGATTCGGTGGACTGGAACTACTTATATAGCACACTTACACAATTTGGCATTAGGGGTCCGTACGTAGAAGCTATCAGGGCGGTATATTACTCTCCACAAGCTAGAGTAAAATTCCTAGGTCAATACTCTCCTTATTTTCAGATACAAAAAGGGACACGACAGGGATGCCCGTTGTCTCCTCTCTTGTTCGCTCTCGCCATGGAGCCTCTTGCACAGCATATTCGTCTAAATCCAGACATTAAGGGATACAGGGAGCAATCTCATGAGTTTAAATTTAGCATTTATGCAGATGATATGCTTTTATTCATTACAACGCCAATGGTTTCTTTACCAAATCTCATGAATACGCTTACCTGCTTTGGGGCTTACTCAGGGTTAATAGTAAATCCGCTTAAATCCACAGCAATGCAGATACAAATGTCGATGGAACAGGTGGACCTGTTAAAACTTAACTTTGGATTTCAGTGGAAACACTCCCACATGACATACTTAGGAATAGCTCTAGTTAGAGATCCAACTACTTTATACTTAAGTAACTACCCTAAAAAATTTGCATCTATCAGGAAATTATTAGAGGAGTGGTCTAGGTACCATATATCTTGGTTGGGCAGACTCGCTGCAGTTCGAATGACCATTCTACCCAAGCTGCTGTATTTATTTAGGGCCCCGCTTTATGCCATCTCACACATACAGCGGATAATAAATAAATTCATTTGGGCGAATAAAGGATCAAGAGTGGGTAAGTCCACCTTACATCGCTCCACGGTTAGTGGGGGACTTAGTCTTCCGGACCTGAAATTATATTACTATGCGGCACAAATCTCACAGATCGCAGCATGGAACTGTGACCCCAGCACCGTAAGATGGGTTTTGTTTGAATCCCTTACTACATCTCCATCCTCACTAAAGGCACTGATGTGGTCTCCGGTTTTAAGATCTCACATTTCTGGCATCGAAAATAGCATTATCAAACACTCCCTCACACTTTGGTTAATATGTCGGGAAAAGTTTAAATTTATGTCTAATCCATCCGCATTACAACCATTATTGCTTAATCCTGACTTTCCGCCGGGATTACACCCGGAGGCCTTCCAGTGGTGGACCTCATTAGGCTTCACTTCATTACTTAAGTTGTGCAAAGATGGTAAATCCCTTTCTTTTGAGGCCCTACGTCAGGATTCTCAAATCCCACTCAGGGAATACTTTAGATATCTACAAATACACCATCTTCTCTTGGGATCTGTCTTTATACCAAGCGACACTAGTGTAACCTTCTATGAGGCTAATTGTCGAGACTCCCCAAGGGGGAAAGGGCTGATTTCAGTTTTGTACTCCCAATTCAGAAGTGAAACGTATAATGGTCCTACTTCATATATGATGGCTTGGGAACGGGAGCTGGGAAATATACCACATTCGACCTCGTGGCAACAAATATATGATAACACAGCTAAAGTATCTCAATCGAATAATATTAAAGAAACATCATATAAAATTCTAACGAGTTGGTATCTTACTCCGGACAAATTAGCAAAATTGTTTCCAGGTAGTTCGGATGCTTGTTTCAGAAACTGTGGGGAGAGGGGCACTATGGCTCATATCTGGTGGTTCTGTCCAGTAGTACAGGCTCATTGGAAACGAATTGAGCGCCTTATCAATTCTAAATTACAGTTACAAATCAAATTAACCCCTTGGTCAGCGATACTGAATGCAGAAATTCCTGATGTACCCAAAATAAATAGAAAATTAATCTCGCATATTTTATCAGCAGCCAAATGGACGGTAGCCATTAGCTGGAAATCACTATCTATTCCATTCCCAAGGACGCTGAACAAAATTAAGGAAATACACCAATTTGAGAAATTAATTAGTATTCTGGAAAACAGATTACCACAATGTGAAGCCCAGTGGATCAGTTGGACCTCATAGTAATCGCTTAGAGCCCTCTGTTAGTTTGGAGGACACATCAGTTTAGGACAGAAATAGACTCTTTACTATGGATAGCTGCACCATGTTTGGTAGATTTTGGTTTACTGGTTGTTAGTGTTTTATTGTTACACTGTACTCATAAATATCATTTACAGTATTGATATAACAATGTTTTAGATAAGATGAGATATTCTCGCAACATCTGTATAGAAATGAACCTTTATCACTATGTTTTCTTTTGAGAATGTTATCAAAGCTCTACGTAGCGATATATGCTCCCAATATGTGGGAATGTCTACTGATTTGTTATGTCTTGTTTACCAAATAAAGAGTTTGAAAAAAAAAGAAACTTAGTAATGTGTTTTATTAGGGAGGGAGAAATGCCTTTCTCCACTTATCAGACCCCTCCCCCTCCTAACGGATCACTCACTCTGAACTTACTGCTAAATCGAAGTGCTGGACTATCAGCTCACTGAAGGACCAGGTTACAGCTGCCCATAGAAGTCTATAGCGCGGCAAGGTGGTAACCGGAACAGAGTGAGAGAAAGAGGCAGACACACAAACTGAGATTTTGCTGCAGCTACTACGAAGGCCGAGTTCACATGAGGCGGATATGCTGCGTAAAAGCACGCAGCGTATCTGCCCTGTGCGCCGCAGGGAATTCCAGGCGAAAAACCAGACCAAACTGTGGTGCAGTTTTTCACCCGGAACATCCGCTGCGGAATACTGCAAGACGTAGCCAGCCTTCTAGCAGGCCTGCCTCCTGTGATGACTTTCATCCCAGGAGACCGCTGCAGCCTGTGATTGGCTGCAGCGTCATCCTCTGACGTCATCCAGGCCGGCCTCCTGGGATGATGTTTTATCCCATGGGACCGCCGCTACAGCCTGTGATTGGCTGCAGAGGTCACATGGGATGAATCTTAATCCCAGGAGGCCGCGCTGTAGGGAGGAACACAGACTGCTGGGTAAGTATGAGATTTATTTATTTTCTGAGTTGCATTTTTTGCGGCGGAATCGCTCCGAACCCGCCGCCAAAAACACAACAACTGCTATTTATTGCGGGATTTACCTCCCACTGAATTCAATGGGGAAAACCATCAACAAATAAGCAGCGTGTATGCAAATACAATTGACACCGCAGGTCAATTTCTGAGCAGTTTTTCCGCAGAGTGTGGATGAGATTTGTTTTATCTCATCCACTTTGCTGCTACTGTATTTGCTGAGGATTTTCCGCCACTAATTCTGTTGCAGAAAAACCTCAGTGTTTATGCAAGTGTGAACTGGCCCTAAGTGTTTTAACTCCCCGAGTGCGGGATTCACAGTTCATCTGCTCATTACTGCTGTATGATGTCTTCCATTTTGACATGATATGCAGTGAGAAAGAAAAGTAATAACAGCACCGGAGATTCAAAGTGAAGTGAAATATAATGGGTACAAGTCTCAAAAGGAACCTGATCCAAAGTCCCATGTAAGGAATCCACAAATATCAAGAGGCAAGGCAGCACATCCAAAATATATGGGAATTCATTCACCCACAGGTGCAACGTTTCGGGATGCTTGAGAAAAGTCCTATTGGACTGAAACGTCGCACCTGTGGGTGAATAAATTCCCATTTATTTTGGATGTGCTGCCTTGCCTCTTGATATTTATGATAGCAGTTAGGCTCCACCCACTAGCTCCGCGGAAAATTGCAATTAGAGATGGAGGCTGAAGAGGGTAAAACTGCTTAAAATGCCAGATACAAGTCATATAATGGCCAGAAATATTGTTATACCTCTCGTACGCACAGATGACAGATTATTCTTAAAGGTTAGGTACGCTTTAAGAGTAGGAACACACACAGCGTAAACACTGTGGATTTTCCGCAACGGATTTAATGCGGAGAATCCGCAGCGTTTTACAGTAGCAGCAGTGTGGGTGAGATTTCAACAAATCTCGTCCCCACACTGTGGAAAAATGCAGCCGAAAAAAACCGCACATAAATTGACTTGCGATGCGGTTTCTTCAACAGCAGCATGTTAATTAATGTTGCGAAATCGCAGCTCTTCTGTTGCGGGTGTTCCCATTGAATTCAATGGGGTGCTTAAACCAGCAAGAAAGTGGTGTGTGTGTTGTGATATTTGCAGTCGAATCACAGCGATTCCGCCGAAAAAATAAATAAAGTGCAAGTAAGAAAAAAAAAAAATCAAGTTATACTTATCGAGAGTTGCCTGTTTCTTCTCCAGTCCAGCCTCCCTGGGTGACGTATCAGGCCATGTGACCGCTGCAGCCAATCACATGGCCTGTAACGTCATCCAGGAAGGCCAGAGCGGACGTCAGAGGAGGGAAGGGGTAAGTACGTGCGATAATTTACGCAGCAGAATTTATGCGCGAAAAACGGCTTTCGGACGGCATTCCCTGCGGTGTTCAGGGCGCATACACTGCGTCAAGCTGCACAGCGTATCAGCCCGGAATACGCCGGGTGTGTTCCTACCCTAAAGAAATTTTGCTGTACAAAATGAAGTCTACTCTTTGAGAAGACTTACGGAGTGCTCCAGCTCAGAAGTGAGAGTAATGAACCTCAGGAAGAGTTCGCCTCCAGACAAGACTGCAACAGATGAATCCACTTTTGACAATGTTTCAATTGCATCTTTTAGACTTCCAATCAGACCTTGTATAGTTTCACCTAGAACAGAAAAGCCAATGATAGAAACTGCTGACTGGAAACAGGAACAAGATGGATATAACAAGGTAAATATAGCAAATAATACGCTGTATGACCTCACGTACCAAAAGTTACTAAGAAAAAGGCGACCTTGTTATGATGGCAACCAGACTGGAGAATGAATGACTTGAGAGGAACAGGGCGGCTACAGGCCAGGACTCTAAAGCGTTTAAACTTGCGCGATTATCGATCGTGCACATTAAATTGCAGTGTGATGTTACAAAATACCTGTGTACATGCGATATTATGCGTCAATAATTTTGCAAAAAAATAAAATAAAAAAAATCAGTGTTGAGTTTCTTCTAATATCACAGAAATATGTTTACAGACTTCCCCATCCCCCTGGTGCCTCCAAACGCAGCTCATGTCTAGCTTGCAGCTCAATACATCACAGGGAAATATCATTTGTATTGCTTTGCCCGTTTGTAATCGGCCATCTTGTACATGTATATGCCATTTATTTACTCACCTAGTATTAAAAACACAGGCTCCGTTTGGCTCCCCGTGTGGTCACGTGATCTCTAACCTGATTTGCAATGGAAGCCGTGAGCTTATTAGTGCCAATAGACAAGCAGACTTAGGCTGTGTTCACACTGAGTTTTTTTGCAGGAGGAAAATTCCTCCTGCAAAAACTGGTCCAGTAGGTTTTTGCACAGTGGTTTGACAAAAACTCGTCAAGGTTTTTTTTCCCTCTTTCTGACTGATTGAAATGGGGTTTTGGAGGCGGAAACGGCCTCAAGATAGGTCATGACGCTTCTTTTTACCGCGACACGTTTTTTTTACTCGCGGTAAAAAAACTCGTCCAACTCCCATTGAAACCAATGGGAGGCATTTTCGGGCGGTTTTTGAGGAGTGTGAACAGGGCCTTAGTCAGAAGTTCTGTTGCCCAACCTATGCAAAGCAACAGAAAACGTTGTGGCCTTGTGATTGTTCTAGTTGGCCCGGTGTCATTAAATGGCATTTTCAGTAAGATATAAGAATTCTCTTCCTACCCAGGGTGTACGGTAGTATTTATAGTGCTAGCATTCAACGGAATTGGTCAGGCTGGTGGTTGAATGGGCTTATTGACAGGTTATGCCATAAATGGCTGATCATGCGGAGATCCAACTGCTGGAGTCCCCGTCGATCACTTAAAAGCAGGATCTGCAACTAAGAGCCGCGCTCTTTTAACTCTCTGGCCCTGTTCGCACAGAGATTTTTGGTCAGATTTTGACGCGGAAACCGTGTCGGAATCAGAACCAAAAAACGCCCGAAACCGCCTCCCATTGAGTTGCGGGGAAAAAAGCGACATGCTCTTTCTTTCCGCGGTTCCGTCTCTGACCTCCCATTGAAATCAATAGAAAGCAGAGAAAGCTTTCTTTGCTGCATTTTTTGCCCGCGGCGCTCAATGACCGAGGCCGAAAAACGCTGGGAAAAATGCAGTGAAAACCGTGGCAAGAACGTGCAGGCAGGTCAATCTGCCTGAAGGAATTTTAAGGCAGATATTTTCTGCCTGCAAAATAATCCGTGTGAACAGGGCCTGAGGCTTTACTCAAGAGACATGTCAATTTTATGCTGCAGAATCGCTGCACTTTTGTTGCGGGTTTTCCCCTTTGAATTCAATAAGGACGTAAAACCCTCAACAAATAGAAAACGTTGCGTTTTTGCGCCGTAAAAGCTGCAGTTCTGCCGCAAAGCTCGCAAATCAGGAAAAAAAACAAAACACATTGTTCTTTTTAAAATTTTATTAAAAAGTCTATACTTACCCCTGGGTGTTGCCATAGCGACGTGTCCCTCCGTGCAGCCCAGCCTTCTGGCATGACGTTTTATCCCATGTGACTGCTGCAGCCAATCACAGGCTGCAGCATCATAACATGAAAAAGAGAGACGCGTCGCAATGGCAACGCCCAGGAGGTAAGTATTGGCTTTTTTTAGCCCTCAACTCTGTTTTTTGGCGCAAAGATTCTTCCCAAAAATCCGCACCATAATTTGGTGCGGGTTCTAAGTTGGAAACGCCAAGTATCCGCCTGATTCACACGAACGTGTCCGTTTTGCAGTTGCAGTTCCGTGTGGCATCAGTTGTGGAAGTCTGTTTATGTACACATTTCTTTATTTTGTAAAATTTTTCCCTTCATTTCTTATGAACTTGTGCGTGAATCACAGACAGAACACAGAAGTGATGAATGATTTTCACGCACACTTTGACTTCAATGGGTGCGTGATGCACAAAAAAACACACAAGAATAGGACATGGTGAGTTTCACGCAACGGAAACATGCCGCGTAAAAAACACTACATGTCTGAATGGCCCCATTGAATTGCATAGGTCCGTGTGATGGCCATTGATTTAACGGCCGTCATGTGGACGTATTCAACGCTGTTGTGAATAAGGCCATACTGATTATAGGAAGTGCTTTACTCAGCAAGCAGAGATAGTAAACACAGAGAAAAAAAATTGAATAATGTGGTTTATCCTGAGGTATAATAGAAGTAACACTACTAAAAAGAGATTTAGCAAAATCTGCTATTCTAAAATGTCTTTCTACTGAACTCAGGAACATTTACCACATCGCTGGTCAGAATATGAAGCGTCTGGATTTCCTCTAATACCTTGCAGTTCTTCTAACCGTAGACAAATTACCAGCGGCGCCGAAGGTTAGTCTGACAAGCAGAATACGGGTGGATTTCTACACAAATCCCGGTCCAGCCGCAGCTCTAATAACCTGATCTAACAGCATCAAAGGGACTTATATTTATACTAGAATTCTGGTCACCAGGCCCGCGGTTGGGCCTAGGTTTGCATCCATAATATGGACAAAGAATTGAGCCCGTATTCCGCTGGTGTCAAACGGACATTGTTATGTAAGCGCTTTACAAGCATATCCATTGTTTGTGACGACACTGAAAGAAGATCCGTCACGAAAAAACAGCTTCACTTAACCCTAGAATGGCTAGAAATACACCTTTGTAAGACATGCTCTAGAACACTTGTTTAGGCTGGGTTCACACGACCTATTTTCAGGCGTAAACGAGGCGTATTATGCCTCAATTTACGCCTGAAAATACGGCTCCAATACGTCGGCAAACATCTGCACATTCATTTGAATGGGTTTGCCGACGTACTGTGCCGACGACCTGTAATTTACGCGTCGTCGTTTGACAGCTGTCAAAAGACGACACGTAAAATTACAGCCTCGTCAAAGAAGTGCAGGACACTTCTTGGGACGTTTTTGGAGCAGTTTTCTCATAGACTCTATTGAAAACAGCTCCAAAAACGGCCGAAAAAACGGACGTTTTTGGCTCAGCGTGTGAACACACCCTTACAGCCCTCACAAATTGTGGCTTCACATGTGTAATAAAGAAAGTGACAGTAATACTTTATTATATTTTCTACAGCAGCATGGCTACCAATAGTTCTGCAGGATAAGGCCCTGTTCACATCACATTTTGAACGTACAGTTAGCGTGTATGGCGGTAAAGCTCCCGCCTTACACGCTAAACTCGTCCATAGGGCTCAAGTGTCTCATGGATGCCAAAAGAGTGTCCTTTTTGTCTCCATCTGGCTCGTTTACATCAGAATACAAAAAAAAAAAAAAAAAAAAAGGAAGGAAGGAGAAGAAGTATAGAATAGTAGACTACGTTATTTCATTCCATAAAGTCCAGTAAAAAAAAAATATACGTTAAACCTATACTTTTTTGAAATAGTAGCCTATGGTTGATAGATGCCACTGTATGGCATACGTTACAAGTATCTGGTTAACGGATGCATCATGAGCTTTACAATAGCTTTTCATGGCGTATTCGTTAAACGGATGCCATTATAACCTATGGGTGACGTATACCTAACAGTGGCATCTGTCACCCATAGACTATAGTTTAATGAATACGTTATGAACGTTCATGACCACTTTTCATCCGTTTAACGAATCCTATTCTAGTCTGTGACGGGAGCCACTGTTAGGCATCCGCTACAGCCTATGTTTAACGTAAACGTCAGGGGCTTTCCTCGACCTATACGTCAAAAATAGGCAAAAAAAACGTGATTGTTTACTTTCCACCATAGTCCTTGTTTACATGCTGTGATCTACCTTTATCTTTTTTCAAAAACTCCAATAGGGTTCTTATCGCCGCAACAGCCGTAGCAACATTGGGATCCTCCTTCAGTTGACGCTTAAAATAATCAATCACTTCTGTGGAGATAATAAAAAGATAAAATACATTTCATAAAAAGTATAGAGCGTAGACATCCAGAACACAAGATACTAAGTAGCTCTGAATGACAGTATTAGCCATGGCTCTCAGCATCTAGTAAGCTCTCCATCTGCAGGTAATAACTCTGCCCGCCTATAAGGAAATCCCCCCCTGCGCTGGATACCCGGGGATGGGCGAATCGTGCCAGCAGTAGTTGCTCCACATGCCTGACACCAAGTACCGCGGTCTGCAGAGAAGACATGGCTGTTCTCCGTATCAGCGCTCCTGCAGATCAGGTGTGACCGCATCAACGCGGATATAACGTATATACTTACCGCTTTCGTTCATGGCCGTTGTTCTATAGCCACCAGCACCGGCTGGGAGAAGCTCACGTCACACGGCAGTGACAGGGTTAACGGCAGCATGGCGTCCTGCAGCCTTCTAGATTTGACGTCATCAGAAAGGGACGGAAGTGTTCTAGTTCCATTCTGTGGTATTGGGAGTTTATTATGGCTTCAGGTGAGTGTTGTCATGCGATCGGACTGTACAATAACATCAGACAAATCCCCTGCGGGAACGAGTCTCCTTTGTGTCTAGTGACAACTGGTTCTGCCATAAATCTACGACGGACAGCTCTGTGCTGCCACTAGCTGCCCACACCTGAGAGGGTGCTGCCACTAGCTGCCCACACCTGAGAGGGTGCTGCACAGATTCTGATCACTTTACGTTATATGATTTACTGCAAATCACTGCTTGGTTTCAGGGATGGCATGAGGTTCAGGCAGTTGTCAAGGACAGAAATGGGAAAGGGGCGCAATTTCTAAATGTAAAAAAAAACAAAACAATAGTCTGGAGAGATTTCGGGGGGAGGTGTTGGAGTTGATTAATGGGGTATTTGTGATAGCTGTGGATCTGAAGGTGGGCCTCTTGGGCTTTGTGGGGGAGTTAGGGTATGTGCACACGATAACGCCAATTAAGTTTGAAATTACGGAGCTGTTTTCAGGAGAAAACAGCTCCTGAATTTCAGACGTTTTACAAGTGCACGCGTTTTTCGCGGCGTCTTTTTCGGACATAATTACAGCTGGTTTTTATTGGAGTCAATGAAAAACTGCTCCAATTACGTCTCAAGAAGTGTCCTGCACTTCTTTGACGCGGCCGTAATTTTACGCGCTGTCTTTTGACAGCGACGCGTAACATTACACCTCGTCTGAACAGAACGTCCTAAGACCCATTGCAAGCAATGGCCAGATGTTTGCTGACGTATTGGAGCCGTCTTTTCAGGCGTAATTCGAGGAGTAAAACACCTCCATTACGTCTGAAAATTGGTCGTGTGCACATACCCTTATTGGGAGATGGCATGGCGCAACTGACCATTGCTAAAATACTCTACCAAGCTCGTAAAACTATTGCCAAGTATTAGATTCAGGCGGATCCCCCTGGGATTACGGACGTAATTAACTCCTTAAATTCAACCATTTTGCTGGAAAAGAAGGTGTATTTTGAAAGTGGTGTTCCTACCAAATTTGAGAAGCCATAGGGCAAATGGGTCGATTGTCCGGTGTTGGCTTCAGCTGCCCTGGTACGGAGTAGAACGCTGGATTTGGGTTCGTATTCTCAGCTTTTTAGACGTGAAATTTTTTGTGGCGGATTCCGCCTCCAAATACCGCCTCCCATTCATTTCAATGTGAGCCGGACGCTTCTTTTTCCCGCTAGCTGATAAGTATTCTGCTCGATCTTCAGGTTGATTCTGCCCAAACCTCCCATTGAAGTCAATGGGTGGAGGAATATTCCTGCCGACGGCAGAAATGGTTCCGCAACGGATTTTGTGCCAGTACCCGCCACGCAAAATCTGCCGTGTGAACTGACCCTTAGGGTCCATGGGGCTCTATCTTTTACGAATTTGACTTGGAGAGGGTAGAAGCTTGACATTATCATACTACATACACCTGCGTTCTATATACACTGCTGAGCTATGGACTTTAGGAGCGACTTAAGATCCAGTCATCAATGGATATGGTCGTACAAGGGGGTTATTTGTTAAAATGTTTTTTTATATCACAATGTGGAAATATCCTGCAGTATGGACTGTATTAGGTTGACAAATTTTTTTTATATATACTACCGTTTTGTGTTTACACCTCCTTTGCAAACCTATGTGTCTCCATTGTTACAAGCTGAAAACAAACCCTGTAGTCCAACTCCCTGGCTTGTTTATTTTTATACATTTATTTTTTTTTTGCAGTATGTTTTATTGTTCTAAAAAATAAACAACTCATGGATCCTATTAGTTTCTCAGGGACTCGTACTGATGCCAAAGTGCATCAGTCTTTATCTGATGAATTTTTTTTTTTTTTTACCATTGAGGTCAATGGGTGACAGATTGATATCAATTTGCACAATTTTTATTTAAATTTGTCATCAGTTTTTCAATAAGTTAGGCCAGATTCACACGAGTGTGTGCGTTTTGCGCACGCAAAAAACGCAGCATTTTGCGCGCGCAAAAGGCACTTAACAGCTGTCATCACCATATGATACGTGGCTCTGTGATTTTCGCGCAGCCGCCATCATTATGACACTCTGTTTGTATGTTTGTAAACAGAATAGCACGTGGTGCTTTTCTGTTTACATTCATACTTTTCACTGCTGTTGCGCGAATCACGCGCGTCACACGGAAGTGCTTCCGTGTGGTGCGCGTGATTTTCACGCACCCATTGACTTCAATGGGTGCGTGATGCGTGAAAAATGCACAAATATAGGACATGTCGTGAGTTTTACGCAGCGGACACACGCTGCGCAAAACTCACTGACTGTCAGCACTGCCCCATAGACTAACATAGGTCCGTGCGAGGTGCGTGAAAATCAAGTGCGTTGCACGGACGTACATCACATTCGTGTAAATAAGCCCTTAACCCCTTCCCGCACCTTGGCGTAACTGTACGTCCAGATAAGCAGTAACTTCGCGCACCTGGGCGTACAGTTACGTCCGCGCTTTAAAAGTTAACCGCCGCGCGGCGCTACACCGCAGCGGCGGTTAACTGTGCAGGGTGTCAACCCTGCTCTCCCCGTTGTTGATCAGCGGCCTGTCGCCGCTGAAATCGGCAATTAACCCCTTCGATGCGGTGGTCGATTGCGATCACCACATCGAAGAGGTTTACAGCGGATCGGCAGCCCCCTACATGTATTTGCGGGGGCTGGCGATCCTTATCATGGCAACCAGAGGCCAGCCAATGACCTCCGGGTTGCCATGTCCGGCCGTTCCTCCTCTGCTTCCTGTCAGTGTGACAGTTACGTCACAATGACAGTTAGAACACATTACACTACGTGTGTAGTGTAATGTGTTCCAGCAGCGATCAGAGCTGCAAGTCTAAGTGTCCCCTAGTGGGACAAGTAAAAAAAGTTAAAAAAAGATAATAAAAATGTTTTGAAAAAGTGTAAAAATCAAAGTTAGAAGTGACATAAACAAAGAATGCTTTTTTTCCTATAATAAGTCTTTTATTATAGGAAAAAAATTAACACGTTAAAAAAAGTACACATATTTGGTATCGCCGCGTTCGTAACGACCCCAACTATAAAACTGTATTATTATTTTTCCCGCACGGTGAACACCGCGAAAAAAATAAACGAAAAACAGTGCCCGAATCACAATTTTTTGGTTACCAACCCTCCCAAAATATACAATAAAAAGTGATCAAAAAGTCGCATGTACGCCAAAATGGTACCAATACAAACTACATCCCGTCCCGCAAAAAACAAGCCCTTACACCGCTTTTTTGACTGAAAAATAAAAACGTTATGGCTCTAAGAATATGGTGACACAAAAAATAATTTATTTTATAAATAAGTGATTTTATTGCACAAACGCTGCAAAACATAAAAAAATTATATACATCTGGTATCGCCGTAATCGTATCGACCCGCAGAATAAAGTATAATGGTCATTTATAGCCCAGGGTGAAGGCCATAAAAAAAACAAATAAAAAACATTGTCAGAATTGATGGTTTTTGGTCACCTTGCTTGGCAAAAATGGAATAAAACGTGATCAAAAAAATTTCTGGTACCCCAAAATGGTACCAATGAAAACTACAGATTGTCCCGCAAAGAATAAACCCTCACACGGCTCCGGTGGAGAAAAAATAAAACCGTTCTGGCTCTCAGAATATGGAGATGCAAAATGTGCAGAGTGTCCAAAAGCAGATAAGATCGGGCACCATTTATAAGTGCGACACCGGCCACATATCTGCGGATTATTATTTATTTACTGCATTATTATACCCTCTTATTATACCATGATGTACCCCGCACAGATAACATGTACCCTGATGTACTCCGCACAGATAACATGTACCCTGATGTACCCCGCACAGATTACATATGCCCCCACATTACAAACTGAAACACCAGTAAAACCCCAAACAGAACAACTACCAAGCAAACTCTGTGCCCCAAAAGCCAAATGGCGTCCCTCCCTTCTGAGCCCTGCAGCGTGCCTAAACACCAATTTACGTCCCCAGATATGGCATCACCATACCCGGGAGAACCCGGTTAATATTTTGAGTTATTTGTCTTCAGTGGCACAAACTGGGCATAACATATAATGCACTAAAATGGCATATGAGTGGAAAATTTTAATTTTCACTCCGCACCATGCGCTGCGCATTAACCCCTGCACGCACCATGACATAGCATGTCGTAGTGTGGGGGGTGATGTATGGAGCGTCTCACTTAAAAAATAAAGAATTTAGAACGGCAAAATCGCTGTTTTTTTGGTCACCTTGGCTCTACCTAAAAATGTAATAAAAAGTGCTCAAAAAGTTGTATGTACCAAAAAGTTGCACCAATAAAAACGACCGCTCGTCCCTCAATAAATAAGCCCTCATACCGCTCTATTGACTGAAAAATAAAAAAGTTGTGGCTCTTGGAACGCGGGGAGGAAAAAACTAAGAAGGAAAATAAAAAAATGGATCACTCCAGAAAGGGTTAATTACTTTCTAATGAAAAACCATTTATGACCACACGCGGGGTATTGCCGTACACGGGAGAAATTGCTTTACAAATGTTGGGGTGCTTTTTCCCCCTTTATCCTTTGTGAAATTGAAAAAAATGCAACATTTTAGTGGAAGAAATGTCGATATTCATTTTCACGGCCTAATTCTAATAAATCCTGCAAAAGACTTGTGGGGTCTAAATGCCCACTATATCCCTAGATAGATTCTTTAAGTGGTGTAATTTCCACTTTTGGGGGGTTTCCCCTGTTTTGGCCTCTCAGGGGCTTTGCAAATGCGACATGGCACCCAAAAACCATTTCAGCTAAATTTGAGCTCCAAAAGCCAAATAACGCTCCTTCCCTTCTAAGCCCTGCTGTGGGTCCAAACAGCAGTTTATTACCACATATGGCATATTTCCGTAATCGGGAGAAATTGTTTTACAAATGTTGGGGTGCTTTTTCTCCTTTATTCCTTGTAAAAATTAAAAATGGCTACCTTTTTTCAGAAAAAAAGTCAATTTTTACCTTCACAGAATAATTTCAATGAATTCAGCAAAACAACCGTGGTGTCAAAATGCTAACTTTACCCCTAGAAAAATTCCTTGATGAGTGTAGTTTCCAAAATGGGGTCACTTTCCGGGGGTTTCCACTATTTTGTTCCCTCCAGTGCATTTCAAACGCGACATGGCACTGAACCATTCCAGCAAAATCAGAATTTCAAAATCCAAATGGTGCTCCTTTCCTTCTGAGTCCTGCTGTGGGTCCAAACAGCAGTTTATTACCACATATGGGGTATTGCTATAATCAGGAGAAATTGCTTTACATATGTTGGGGTGTTTTTAATCTTTTATACCTTGAAAAAATTAAAAATTTCTACGTTTTTTCAGAAAAAAGTAGATTTTCATCTTCACAAACTAATTCAAATAAATTTAGCAAAAAAACTGTGGGTTCAAAATGCTAACTATACCCCTAGATAAATTCCCTGAGGGGTGTAGTTTCCAAAATGAGGTCACTTTTGGGGGTCTTTATTGTTTTGGCCCCACAAGACCTCTTCAAACCTGACATGGTACCTAAAATATATGCTAAAAAAAGAAGGCCCCAAAATCCACTAGGTGCTCCTTTGCTTCTGAGGCCGGTGTTTCAGTCCATGACCGAACTAGGGCCACATGTGGGGTATTTCTAAAAACTGCAGAATCTGGGCAATAAATAATAAGTTAAATTTTTTGGGAAAAACCTTCTGTGGTACAGAAAAAAATGTATTACAAATGAATTTTGTATAAAAAAAATGAAATTTGTAACTTTCACCTCTACTTTGCTTTAATTCCTGTGAAACGCCTAAAGGGTTAATACACTTTCTGAATGCTGTTTTGAATACTTTGAGGGGTGCAGTTTTCAAAATGGGGTGATTTATGGGGAGTTTCTAATATATAAGACTCTCAAAGCCACTTCAGAACTGAACTTGTCCTTGTAAAAATCGCCTTTTGAAATTTTCTTGAAAATATGAGAAATTGCTGCTAAAGTTCTAAGCCTTGTAACGTCCTAGAAAAATAAAATAATGTTCAAAAAACGATGCCAAACTAAAGTAGACATGTGGGGGATGGTAACTAGTAACTATTTTGTGTGGTATTACTATCGGTTTTACAAGCAGATACATTTAAATTTAGAAAAATGCTAATTTTTGCAATTTTTCGCTAAATTTTGGTGTTTTTCACAATTAAATACTGAATCTATCGGGCAAATTTTGCCAGTAACATAAAGTCCAATGTGTCACGAGAAAACAATCTCAGAATCGCTTGGATAGGTAAAAGCATTCCGGAGTTATTACCACATAAAGTGACACATGTCAGATTTTAAAAATCGGCTTCGTCCTGAAGGCCAAAACAGGCTCAGTCCTGAAGGGGTTAAGATCAGTTGCAGAAAAGAAGACAGCCAAAATCCAAGTGTGATCTCAGCCCGTATGTATTTGCAGCTTCAAAAACAAATGAATGGAATTTTTAACCTTTTAAAAGGACTTCAGTTTAATTCTATGTATAAAATATGCACAAGATTCATAAATGTGCAACAAAAAAAATCTACTCTGTTTCTGCATTAGTAACGTAACTTCTTAGTTCACTAAACTGACGCTTTTTCTTCTTTTTCATAGAAGATGACGTTAATCTCTTAGTAATCGTGGTTGATGTGAACCCCATATGGTGGGGGCAGCAGGCGCTCAATCAGTCAGTAGTAAGTCGTTATTGATCTGTCATATTTCCCTGACTCCACAATGTTTTCTATGTAATACAGTTGTGCATGTGATAAGTTTTTCCTTTTTTCTAATAGGTCACACTTCCAAAATGCATAGATGCAGTGATGGTGATGGGAAATTCCCACTTATTTATGGGCCGTAATAACAAACTTGCTGTAATTGCCAGCCATCTACAGGAGAGGTACTGACCTCCATAATCTCCTTTAAATCTACAAGCGTGTACTATAATTCCACTGTTAATTATAACATCTGGTGTTTGCTTTGCAGTCGCCTTCTTTTTCCAGGCAAGCAATGGAGTTGTGGAGACTTGACTGGAGAATCTGCTGTTCTGGAATCAAATGTATCCGGCAGCAAGGATGGCAAATATGAATTACTGACAGCCGCCAACGACCTGATAGCTGATGAAATTAAAGATCTCATGACAAAAAGTAATATCTTGTAAAAAGGCAGGAATCTGCCATTTAAAGTGGATCTGTCCCCTGAACGCGCTGCCCTATGTAAGACCAGCATATTCCAGCTATGGGCCCATACTCCTATTATCCAAATTGGCAAAGAAAAAAAATGTTTGTGCCATTTGGGTATTAGGAGCGATAAAAGAATACAGTGGACTCCGAGGACTATGAGTCCGCTGTATTCATGAGGGGAGCCCTTCCCCCATCCCACTCCGCAGTGACTGACCGGCTGCTGCATATATGTGCATACTCCGCAGCCTGTCATTTACTGTGAAGAGGGGCAAGGGAGGCAGGGAGAAATAAGGGGATTGCTCTCCTCATAAATACAGCAGTCTCATAACTATGAGTCCACCGTATTCTTTCATTGCTCCTAATACACAAACGGAACAACATATTTTTTTTTTGGTGCTGTTTTAGATAATAGGAGTGCAGACCTGTAGTGCAGCCCCTACATAGTGCCGCATATTCAGCTGACAGATCTGCTTTAAGAATGACTTGTATGCGAAGCTGAGTAGCTGCCATTTTTGAAGACTTGTTTACAGTCATGGTTACAAATCAAGAACTCATGTGTTTCTGTCATTAGAAATGTATATACAATATATCGATCTAAACCAGGGATCTCAAACTCGGCCGGGTAAGTGGGCCACATATAGAAAAAATTTGAAATTGACGGGCCGCATTACTTTCAAATTTGATACAATACAAAATTATTGTTAATTAGTTATTTGAACTACTATAACAATACTACATTACTATAATAATAGCGCTAGGTTTAAACTTACCGGAAATTTGTGAGAGTTCTCCACGTGCTTATTTCAACAATCCAGTTTTACAGTTTAAGTGTCGCTAAATGCAGTCCGGCACCTCGTTTGGCAGACACACAAATGTCAAAATTAGGCAGCCCCTTTTTAGATCGTGCCACAGAGCCCTCTGTAGATACTGCCGCAGTGCCTTCTGTAGATACTGCCGCAGTGCCCTCTGTAGATGCTGCCGCAGTGCCCCCTGTAGATGCTGCCGCAGTGCCCCCTGTAGATGCTGCCGCAGTGCCCCCTGTAGATGCTGCCGCAGTGCCCCCTGTAGATGCTGCCGCAGTGCCCCCTGTAGATGCTGCCGCAGTGCCCCCTGTAGATGCTGCCGCAGTGCCCCCTGTAGATGCTGCCGCAGTGCCCCCTGTAGATGCTGCCGCAGTGCCCCCTGTAGATGCTGCCGCAGTGCCCCCTGTAGATGCTGCCGCAGTGCCCCCTGTAGATGCTGCCGCAGTGCCCCCTGTAGATTCTGCCGCAGTGCACCCTGTAGATTCTGCCGCAGTGCCCCCTGTAGATTCTGCCGCAGTGCCCCCTGTAGATTCTGCCGCAGTGCCCCCTGTAGATGCTGCCGCAGTGCCCCCTGTAGATGCTGCCGCAGTGCCCCCTGTAGATGCTGCCCCAGTGCAGCATCTACTCCTCTAGGAGTGGAATCCCCAGCCAGAGCGTTGCCGACGCTTTGGCCAGGGATTCCTCTGCTGGAGGAGCCCCTAATGTCACTGTTCATACACAGTGACATCAGGGGATCCTCCTGGACCGGAATATGATGTCAGGGACAACCCCAGAGCCGGTGTCCCAGAGCGGAGCAATAGTATAGGCTCTGCTCCGGAACTCTGGGTAAGAAACTGACATCCGTGTCCATATATGGACAGTGATGTCAGGAGCTTTCCCAGAGCTGGAGTCCAGGAGCAGAGCCGCTTCTAGCACCCTGCCTGGGATTCCAGCTCTGCTCCTGACATCACTGTTCATATATGGACAGAGATGTCAGGGGCAACCCCAGAGCTGGAGTCCCGGGAAGAGCGCTACTAGTGCTCCTACTGGGACTCCAGCTGTGCTCCTGACATCACTGTCCAGCTCTGGGGAACCCCTAGACATCGCGTCCATATGTGGACAGCGATGTCAGAGGATTCCACAGAGTCCCGGAGCAGAGCCTATGCTAGCGCTCTGCCCGAGACTCCGCTCTGGGGAAGACCCTGACAAAACTGTTCATATATGGATAGCGATGTCAGGGATTTCCACAGAGTCCCGGAGCAGAGCCGATACTAGCACTCTGCCCGAGACTCTGCTCTGGGAAAGACCCTGACAAAACTGTCCATATATGGACAGCAATGTCAGGGATTTCACAGAGTACCGGAGCAGAGCCGATACTAGTAGCTCTGTGTCCCGCGGGCCGCAGATGACAGCCTGAGGGGCCGCATGCGGCCTAAGGGTTGCGTGCTTGAGACCCCTGATCTAAACTGTGCTTCCAAGCTGATGAAGCAGAATTATGTATATAATACGTAAAATAAAAACAAACGACAAGAAAGCTAACACAAATGCTCCTGTAATCTGGAATCCTTACTGGAAGCTTATGATGTAATTTTTAGCCACACACCGGAGTGGATGCAAATAGAGGAGACATATCCGTCTGTACGGTCTGTTCGTTATGCTTCCTTTAGTATGCACCCTTGGTTTTGGCAAAAAAAAATAAGTTGCATCAGAGATCCATGTAAATTGTCATGTATAAAACCTGCAAGCTTTCACTGATGTCTATTGTCACAGCTGTCTCTTTAAGAGATTGGTCTTTTTTTAAATCAAACAACTGTTTATTGAAAATACACAATGTACATCTGTCATCTGCTATAAATCCACATTTAGCAGCAAAATAAAATTTACATTACACATATCATCTTTTCGTATAAATTCTGTGTATACATTACATATTTCCCATATGGTTCTTTAATAACATCCCCACCCCCCAACCTTAACTCCCTTCCACACCCCTTCCCCCCCCTGCGCGTCCATGTCTCTATCCCTTGGTATATCTCACTCCACTTTTATTGACCTCCCAATCCATAGTATTGTGCCCATTTACCCCATTGCTTATCATATTTATGAATCGCTCCACGTTTCATATAAATTCTTCGCTCCAAGGCCACCGTACAAGTAACATAACTCACTAGTTCAGAAACCTCCGGGGGATCCCCCTGTAGCCAGTATTTAGCAATCAATTTTCTTGCGTGATATAGTACCTTTTTAATGGATAGCAATTCAGCCCTATCTTCTTCCACCCCTCCCATGCAGCCCAGCAGGTATATCTTAGGATCCAGTGGGAATTCCCTGCCATATATCCGAGACACCATTTCTTTAATCTCTCCCCAGTATCCGTGCAGCCTCGGACAGCTCCAGAACATGTGTTTCAGATCTGCCCCATCCAATAAACATCTTTGACATTCCATTGTAGATCTAAGCCGCATTTGCCAGAGCACCTTAGGTGTTCTATATACTCTGTGTATGAGAAAAAGTTGCGACCTCCTATGCGCCACACTAAGGGAGAGGACTTTCGGTGACTCTAATATTTCCCCCCACTCGTCCTCTGTCAATGTCCCCACATCTCTTTCCCATTTTGTTTTAACTTCTGCCATCGGATCTCCTAGAAATTTGAGAAGCAGCGTACCATATATTAAAGATATAAGCCCTTTTGTGTCTCTTGCCCCCAGTATCTGTTCCACCACTCCCATACTGGAACAACCCATATCCAGCACCCTTGCCTGTGCTTGTGCCGCATGCCGCAGTTGAAGGTATTGATAAAATAACCTATGGGGGAGGCCAAACTCTTCCTGAAGCTGTGAGAAAGGTTTAAAAATTCCCTCATCATATAGCTGACTCACCATTCGAACTCCATTTTGCTCCCACTCCTGAAATCCCTCCAGTGTGCTAAACTCCCAAAGGTATGGATTGTTCCAGATGGGCATGTAATTAGAGCACCCCGTAACTCCCAGTAAGGCCTTACATTCCCACCAAACCTTATGAAGCAATAACAAGGTAGGTTTTCCTCTCGCCTCCCTCTTCAATTTATGGGATTCCAAGGCCTCTAGCATACTCATGCGCTGCCCCAGGTAGAATAGCAGCTTCCCCCTGGAATCCCAATCCTCTCTATCTTTCCATCCTGCAAAGTGCTGCAACTGCGCCGCCAAGTAATATACCCACGCATTTGGGATAGCCAACCCACCTTGCTCCTTTGGTAACTGCAATTTTTCCATTTTAATTCGAAGAGATTGGTCTTTAGAATTTCCATATTATAGCGTTTTTTTCTTTCTAAGAAGTTTACTTTTTTGTAAACTTGGTTTAATTCATAAATGGAGGTTAACCTTTGTATTATCATCTGACTCCACTATTTTATTTTAGCTGGAGAAATTAAAGGACAACAGACTGACACCATTCTGGCAGGATCTCTAGCAAAAGCTCTATGCTGTATCCTTTGAACCTGCAACAGTTTTTCTTGGTCTCTGTCGTTCTGTTCAATGGAGAAGAGCAATTTATGCAAACCAGATTAAGGCCCCATGCGCACGACCGTATTAATCGTCCGCAATTACGGACCCATTCAGTTCTATTGGCCGCGGACACCTTTCCGTATCGCTACGGATGGGTGTCTGTGCCGTAGAAATGTTCGGAAAATTCTGAAACATGTCCGTTCTTTTGCATTTTACAGGCCGTGCTTTCATACTTTGTATGGGAGCACGGCCCCTAAAATGTGGTCGGCCGTCAGCGGCCGGCCGCGCCCGCAATCGCGGGCCGTGATTACTCTGATTATGGTTACTGTGCAACTATAGGTAGCAACTAAGAAAAATATTTATTTTGATTGAACTCCGCAATCTATATATAGCAAGTTAAAGCGTGTCTAACTTTTCAGGTGATTTTTCAGAGTAAGCTGTCATGTGTGTGTACATGAGTAATAACACTATTTCTGACCATTAGGGCGGATTTCCCCGAACGTGTAATACGTCCGTGCATCACGGACCTATGCTAGTCTATGGGGCAGTGCAGACTGTCAGTGATTTTTAGGCAGCGTGAGTCCGCTGCGTAAAACTCACGACATGTCCTATATTTCTGCGTTTTTCGCGCCTCACACACCCATTGAAGTCAATGGGTGCGTGAAATTCACGCATGCCACATGGAGGAACCTCCGTGTGACGTGCGTGATTCGCGCAACAGCAGTCAAACTATGAATGTAAACAGAAAAGCACCACGTGCTTTTCTGTTTACAAACATACAAACAGAGTGTCATAATGATGGCGGCTGCGCGAAAAGCACGCAGCCGCGCACCATATGATCATGACACGGAGCTGTCAAGTACCTTTTGCGCGTGCAAAAACGCACACGCGCGTGTATATCCTCCCTTATATGACTTGCATTCTGCATTATTTAGCAGTTTTCCCTTCTGCAGGCTTTATCTCTAATGATCAGTTTTCTCTGAGCTAGTGGATGGAGCATAACTGCTATCATGTCTGCTATACACTACACACATAGAGAAGAGAATCCTGCACTCCTATCGCTAGATATTACATATATATACCTATTAGCAGCATCATGGAGGAGATCATACAGCAGTAATGAGCAGTGTACCTGAGAATCCAGCACTGGGGTGACATATAACACCAGAAGTTGCTGTGTTTGTGTGTCTCTTCCTCTCCCTCACTCTGCTCCAACTTCCTTCTCCCCTCTACATAGACTTCTATGAGGAGCTGTAACCTGATCCTTGTTTTGGGGAGATGGGGAAAAGCACTAAATTCAGAGTGAGTGAACAGTTAGGGCATGTGCACACACAAACTCAAAAACGTCTGAAAATATGGAGAAACAGCTCCTGAATATCAGGCGTTTTTTAAGCCACTTGCGATTTTCGCTGCGTTTTTTTACAGCTGTTTTTGGAGCTGTTTTTCTATAGAGTCCATGAAAAACTGCTCAAGAAATGACATGCACTTTTTCGTGGGCGTCTTTTTACGTGCCGTTTTTGGAAAACGAGGCGTAAAAAACGCCTCATCGCAACAGAACGCCGTATTTCCCATTGAAATCAATGGCAGATGTTTGTAGGCGTTCTGCTTTCCGATTTTGCAGCTGTTTTTCGAGGCGTAAACGCCCTGAAATACACCTGAAAACACTCCGTGTGGACATATCCTCCGTGTGAATTCACACGTGGCAGATTTTGTTGCAGAAATTTCTGCGACTGAAAATCAGTCTAAGGGCTTGTCCACACACAACGGAATTGCTGCAAAAAATGTCTGCAGCAATTCCGTTAAGTCAGTCTTTCCGCTGCGGCACAAACGCACCATTTCCTGCCTGAGGTTTTTGCGGCAGAAAATGGTGTATAAATTGTTGCGTTTTTCCTAATGTTAGGAGCTGGAGACATCTCCTATGAAAAACGCAGCAATTCTGCACACTTTCCGTAGCAGGAATTGACATGCTGCGGTCTGAAAATTACGCACCACAGGTCAATTTCGGCTCGAAAATTTTACGCAGCATGTGGATGAGATTTGTTAAATCTCTTCCACTATGTTGCTACTGTATTCTGCTGTGTTTTTTCCTGACGAAATTCTGGCCGGAAAAAACGCGGCAATTCCAGAGCGTGTGGACGAGCCCAAAATCATTGAATTGAACTTGCAATAAAATCCATGTGCTTGATGCATAAACAACCCCATTCGGATGAATGGAATTTTTTTTTTGCAGAAATTTCTGCATCAAAAGCTGCTGTTTGTGGATCCACCCTTAGGCTGGGTTCACACGACCTATTTTAAGACGTAAACGAGGCGTTTTACGCCTCGAATTACGTCTGAAAATACGGCTCCAATACGTCGGGAAACATCTGCCCATTCATTTCAATGGGTTTGCCGACGTACTGTGCCGACGACCTGTCATTTACGCGTCGCTGTCAAACGACGACGCGTAAAAAAGACGGCTCGTCAAAAGAAGTGCAGGACACTTCTTGAGACGTAATTTGAGCCGTTTTTTATTGATTCCAATAAAGAACAGCTCCAAATTACGACCGTAATTGACGCCTCGCAAAAGGCGAGTACGAGCAATTACGTCTGAAATGCAGGAGCTGTTTTCTCCTGAAAACAGCTCCGTAATTTCAGACGTAAATGCAGTTATCGTGTGCACATACCCTCAGGAGGGAGAGAGGATTTTTTTTTCTCTAATAAGATATATTACAAAGTTGTTTTTTTAAAATATTTGCTCATACTATTGATTTATGCAACGTTTGTTCATAGCTGCAGTGCCTATTTAACCCCTTAAAGGGAATGTGTGGTGCTAGAAATGATTTATTTTCAGTTAAACAATTAGTATTTAAGTGATTACACATTGTTTTAATTTTTTCACAAGTCAGGAAATATTATAAATTAGATTCTAATTTATAACATTTCCATGTGCAGGTCACTAGAGAGAGCAATTCCCAAAATTGTAGCATGGTCAATGTGGTAAAGCAACCTCATTGCTTTATGCTGCAAATTTGGGGTAGACACACTCTCTCTAGTGTCCTCACACAATCCCCCCTCCCTTATTCTGGCTAGTGCCAGGAGAAGGAGGGGTTTGAATCTTCAAACCTCCTACACTGTGTGCCGCCATTTTCTGAGCGACTGCACAGTGTAGGAGGATTAAATACAGTGCTAATCAGATAGTATTACACGAACATAATATACACGAACATAAATTACCTGCCGCCTCCGCTCCTATTCCTTGCGTCTTCGCTTCCTTGAACATATGGCCGGAAGCCGCGGCCGGAAGTCGTCATCTTACTGTCCGGCAGCGGCTTCCGGTCCACATGAAAATGGCGCTGAATTTCGCTCTAGGAACGAGTTTCGTTTTGTTCTGTGTGGGAGCAGCGCATGCGCCGTTCCCACACAGACGGCGTACGCTTCTGAGAATGGAACGGCTCCCGTCCGCGTTCTCTATGGGGTTGTATGTGCCGTATTCCATCTCTGTATGTGTCGTTAATCGACACATACAGAGATGGAAAAAAAATTGGCAGCCCCCATAGAGAAGTAAAAGTAAAAATACATTAAAAAGTAAAAAATGAGAACACAATTAAATAACATTTTTGTTAATATATTAAAAGCAATATAATAAAGAAAAAAACAATCATGACACCTTCCCTTTAAGGACCCAGCCTGTTTTGTCCTTCAGGACACAGCCGATTTTTTTAAAATCTGACGTGTTACTTCATGTGGTAATAACTTGGGAATGCTTTTATCTATCCAAGTGATTTTGAGATTGTTTTCTCGAGACATGTTGTACTTTATGTTAGTGAAAAAATTTGGTCGATAAATTCTGTATTTATTTCTGAAAAACACCAAAATTTTGAGAAAATTTGCAAACCTTTGCATTTTTCTAAATTTAAAGGTATTGGTTTGTAAAACAGATAGTAATACCACACAAAATATTAACTAGTTAACATTTCCCATATGTCTACTTTATGTTTGCATTGTTTTTTGAACGTCCTTTTATTTTTCTAGGATGTTACAAGGCTTAGAACTTTAGCAGCAATTTCTCATATTTTCAAGAAAATTTCAAAAGGCTATTTTTACAGGGGGCAGTTCAGTTCTGAGGTGGCTTTGAGGGCCTTATATATTAGAAAGTCCCAATAAATCACCCCATTTTGAAAACTGCACCCCTCAATGTATTCGAATCAGCATTCACAAAGTGTTTTAACTTTTTAGGCGTATAACAGGAATTAAAGCAAAGTAGAGGTGAAATTTACAAATTTTTTTTTTTTTTATGAAATTCATTTCTAATACATTTTTTATTTTATTTTTTGTAACACAGAAGGTTTTACCAGAGAAATGCAACTCAGTATTTTATTGCCCAGATTCTGCCGTTTTTAGAAATATCCCACATGTGGCTCTACTGTGGTACTGGACTGATACACAGGCCTCAGAAGCAAAGGAGCACCTAGTGGATTTTGGGCCCCCTTTTTTGTAAAATATATTATAGGCACTGGAAACACCCCAAAAGTTACCCCTTTTTGGAAACCACACCTGTCAAGGAATTTAGCTAGGGGTATAGTTAGCATTTTGACCACACAGGTTTTTCGCTAAATATATTGGAATTAGTCTGTAGCAATTAAAATCTACTTTTATTCTGAAAAAAATAGAGACATTTTTAATATTTACAAGGAATAACGAAGAAAAATGAACCCAAACATTTGTAAAGTAATGTCTCCCGATTACGACAATACCCCATATGTGGTAATAAACTGCTGTTTGGACCCACAGCAGGGCTCAGAAGGAAAGGAGCACCGTTTGGATTTCTGATTTTGCTGGAATGGTTTTCGGTTCGCATTTTGACCACACAGGTTTTTCGCTAAATATATTGGAATTAGTCTGTGAAAATTAAAATCTTTTATTCTGAAAAAACAGAGACCTTCTTTTTTTTTTTCCCTTTATTCCTTGTAAAAATTAAAAAAGTGAAGGTGCGCCATTTGAATTCCGGAGCATGGATTTTGCTGGATTGGTTTTCGGTGCCATGTCGCGTTTGCAATGCACTGGAGGGACCAAAACGAGTGGAAACCCCCCAAAAGTGACCCCATTTTGGAAAAACACTCAAGGAATTTTTCTAGGGGTATAGTGAGCATTTACACCCCACGGGTCTTTTGCAGAATTTATTAGAATTAGGCCATGAAAATTAATATCACATTTTTCCACTAAAATGTTGAATTTTCTCATTTTCACAAGGGATAAAGGAGAAATTTTTTTTTTTTATGAAGCAATTTCCCCCGAGTACGGAAATACCCCACATGTGGTCATACGGTTTTTTTCATGAATTAACCCTTTCAGGACTGATCCATGTTTTGCTTGCTTATTATTTTTCATTCCCCGCCTTCTAAGAGCCATAATCTTTTATATTTTTCCATCAATAGAGCGGTGTGAGGGCTTATTTCTTGCGGGAGGAGTTGTAGCTTCTATTGACACCATTTAAAGTACCATAAAATGTACTGGGAAACTGAAAAAAAAATCTTTGCGGGCTGAAATTGGAAAAATATCAGATTTTAATTTTTTGGGGGTTTCGTTTTTATAGCTTTCGCCGTGCGGTAAAAACGAAAACTTTACTTTATTCTGCGGCTCAATACCATTACGGTGATACCAAATTGATATAGTTTTTTTTTTATATTTTACTACTTTTACAAAGAAAAATCTATTGGTTAAAATAAAAATAGTTTTGTTTCACCGCATTCTCAGAGCCGTAACTTTTTTTTATTTTTCGGTTGATTGAGTGGTGGGAGGTCTTATTTTTTTGTGGGACGGGCTGTAGTTTTTATTGATACAATTTTTTGGTGCATAAAAAGTGATTAAAATGTTGTATTACATATTTATTTTTTTATTTTTTTAGAAGTAACTGCGATTTTGGCGGTTTAAATTATAAAAGTTTTTTTTACGGTGTTCACCGTGGGAATTAAATAATGGTATATTGTAATAGTTCGGACTTGTACGGACGTAGCGATACCAATTTTGTTAATTTTTTTTACATTACTTTCGGAGAAAAATGGGAAAAGGTTTTTGATTTTTTTGTAACTTTTACATTTTTTCACTAATAATAACTTTAATTCTTCTACACATTTTATTAGTCCCTTTAGGGGACTTGAACCAGCGAAGATTGGATGGCTGGTACAGTATACTGCAATACTAATGTATTGCAGTATATTGTTATTTTTACAGACTTCTGTAACCGCATGATCGCTGTACCTGTCCGTTAGTCCCGGGTGTCAGTTGTAATACCCGCAGCGTATGGAGCGGGCTAAGCACGTGAGCCCGCTCCATACATCAACCCCCACACCATGACGTGCTATTAAGTCATAGTGCGCAAAGGGGTTAATGCACAGCGGATGGTTCAAAGTGAATATTAAAATTTTCCACTGATGTGCCATTTTAGTGCATAATATGTTGTGCCCAGTTTGTGCCATTGAAGACAAATACCTCATAAAACGTTAAGCGGGTTCTCCCGGGTATTGCGATGCCATATATGTGGGCGCAAGCTGCTGCTTGGGCACGCTGCAGGGCTCAGAAGGAAGGGAGCGCCATTTTGCTTTTGGAGTGTAGATTTTGCTTGGTAATAGTTCTGTTTGGGGTATTGCTGGTATTTCAGTTTATAATGTGGGGGCATATGTAATCTGTGCGGGGTACATCAGGGCATAATAAGAGGGTATAATAATGCGGTAAATAAATAATAATTCATAGATGTGTGGTCGGTGTCGCACTGATAAATGGCGCCCGATCTTATCTGCTTTTGGAACACTGCACATTTTGCATCGCCATATTCTGAGAACCAGAACTTTTTTATTTTTTCACCATCGGAGCTGTGTGAGGGTTTATTCTTTGCGGGACAATCTGTAGTTTTCATTGGTACCATTTTGGAGTACATGCGATTTATTTATTTATTTTTTTGATCACTTTTTCTTCCATTTTTTTTGCAATCCTGACCAAAACCCAGGAATTCTGACAATGTTTTTTCGTTAATGTCATTTATAGCGTACGGTGATCGCCGTAAAAAAAATTGTTACTTTATTCTGCGGGTCGGTACGATTACGGCGATACCATATGTATATATTTTTTTTGTTTTGCAGTGTTTGCGCAATAAAATCACTTATTTATAAAAAAATATATATTCTGAGAGCCATAACTTTTTTATTTTTTAGTAAAAAAAAGCTGTGGGAGGGCTTGTTTTTTGTGGGACGGGTTGTAGTTTTATTGGTACTATTTTTGGGTACATGCGACTTTTTGATCACTTTTTATTCTCTATTTTGGGAGGGGTGGTGACCAAAAAATAGCGATTCTGGCGTAGTTTTTTTTTTTGTGGTGTTCATCGTGCGGAAAAATAACATTATAGTTTGGGTCGTTACGAACGCGGTGATAGCAGATATTCATTTTTTAACGTGTTCATTTTTTTCCTATAATAAGTCTTATTATAGAGGGAAAAAAATAATTTTTTGTTTATGTACCTTTTATAACTTATTTTTACACTTTTTTTAAAAAAAAAACATTTTTATTAACTTTTTTTTATTTTTTACTTGTCCCACTAGGGGACTACGAGACTTGCAGCTTTGATCGCTGCTAGAGTACATTACACTACCTACATAGTGTAATGTATTCTAACTGTCATTGTGACGTGACAGTCACACTGACAGGAAGCCAGAGGCCATTGTCTGGCCTCCGATTGCCACAACAATCATCGGCAGCCCCCACAATCACTTTGTGGGGGCTACCGATGTGCTTCAAACCCATTAAATGCGGCGATCGCAATAGTTCGCCGCATTTAAGGGGTTAATTGCCGAAAGCAGTGGCGATGGTCCACTGACCGGCAAGACTGTTGTGTCAGCTGTCTGGGACAGCTGGCCGCGCGGTCTTGTCGCTCTGTGTATGCACAGAGTGACGGTTTGAAATAGTCACGAAAATGAACGTCCTGGTGCGGGAACTAATACCCGATCATGACGTTCATTTTCTTCATAGGTCGGGAAAGGGTTAACTCCTTAGGACCACCAACATGCCTTTTTACAGCAGTCACTTAGCGATCTTATTCCGATGCATATGCCTTTTCACAGCTCGTCGAAATAAGCCCGGCACAGGTGCTTGGCTGTCTGATGATAGGCGGACACCTTCTCGAACGGCTGCGATCACAGTTTACTCCGATCGCAGCCATTTAACCCCTTAGATGCCACGGCCTTTAGCTACCGCAGCATACAATTGGTTTCGAGGGAAAGGGCTCTCGCTGTCACCCATCGGTGGCCTGCGAATGCTATTGTGGGCTTCCAATGGGTTGCCATGGCAGCCAGGGGCCTAGTAAAGGCCACCTGGCTATATGAATATTAGGGCATGCCAGAGGTATACTAAGTATTATATAAGTGATCAAAAGTTTGCATAGTAAAGTCCCCTGATGGAACTAAGGAATATAATTAATGTGAAATAAAATTAATCAAAAAACAGTGCGCGGTATAAAAATTCTACAACCATTTTTTCCAAAAAAAGTTGTTTTATTTTGTTAGGTTAAGTTCACATCTCGTTTTGTGCACACGTTTGTGGTATACGACGACGTATATGTTTTTAAAGTTACAAAAACGTATGCATTTGTAACATACGCTTACGTTTTTTGTAGTATACGCTTTTATACGTTTGTGTCCGTTCTTCTAAAAACGTATACTTTTTTTTGTTCTTGAGCTAAATCAAACTTTGTAAAGTCAAGATTTCCCATATGTGGTGACAAAAACGTATAAGTTTTACGTATGCATACATCGTCTGTACGTCACCATTAACTCCAATTTGGATAAAAGCGTATAAGTGTGGTATACGTTTTGGAAAATTACAGAAAAGCGGAGTAGACTCCGCTTTTCAGGACTTGGGGGAAAAAACAGGATAGAACGTCCGCAGGCAAAACGTATGCACAAACTATACTATTAGGGCATCTGTCGTGATCATAGAAATGTACATGCTGCGGTACACGTTTTGACACAGTTTTTTTTCATTTCAAAACGTCAGACATGCAGTAAAAACTAAATGTGAATTTAGCCTTAGTGTAAAAAAACTACGGAATTGCATTTTTTTTTTCCATAAAAACTTTCATAAAGGTTAATCAAAAAGTCCCATGTACCCCAAAATGGTAGCATTGAAAACTCCATCTCGTTCTGCAGAAAACAAGCCCCATACGGCTACATCGATGGAAAAATACAAAAGTTATGGCTCTGGGAATGCAGCGATGCAAAAACAAAATATTTTTCATTTAAAAGTATTTTTATTGTAGAAAAGTAGTAAAACACAAAAAAGCCTATACATATACGGTATTGCCGTAATTGTATCAACCCATAGAATAAAGGTAACATGTTATTTATTCTGCACGATGAACGTCGTAAATTTAAAATGCAAAAAATAATGGCAGAATTGCTGGTATTTTTTCTATTCCTTTCCCAAAAAAAGTTTAGAAAAGTTCAATAAACTACATGTACCATGTGTCGTCACCCCATCTTCCTGTGTAAACAGGGAGACGCGCTGCCGACGTGATAGAAATGTGTGAGGACGAGCGGTCGGAGTAACGAGTACTCGTCCCCATACGTAGGTCCTTGTGAAAGGAGCAGACGAGCTCGTTGATCGGCGCTCCTTTACACGGGCCGTGTTGGAGGACCCTTACTCCTTCATGGACCACTAAGCTTCTCAACAGTGAACATCCGGTTTACCATTAAGAGTATGTGGTATCTATTGCTCTCCTTACACTTGCTTCATACTAAGCAATCACTTGTGACTAATTCATTTTGAATGTACATTACTGAATACAGTGTCATTGAGAATGATGGATGCAACGATGTTTCGTCATATTGTTTCCTTATCATAAATGTTCTAGATATTAACAGGATAAGCAAAGAAACGAAAGGTATTATGTATGGAATGTAATTGTTTGCATTGATTGATCATTCTGTAGTCTCTGCATGAATATCATTTCTGGGTTCTTTTCTTCTTCACCCCACAGCTGGAGAGGAGGTGAAATCCAGAATACTGGTGAGTATGCAGATGCTTAGGAGTACACATTTACATAGATCTCTCCATTTAATCTGTCTTTCTGTAGGTGATAAAGGCCGCAGAAGACAGTGCTTTACAGTACATGAACTTCATGAATGTCATATTTGCAGCTCAAAAACAGGTAAGTGCAGGGTCCTGCGTTGTCTCTCTTGCTCAGGGAGACTTAGTTTCAACGCGTGTAAAAATCTTGTGGTTGATTCTTAAAGGCTATGTACACCTTTTGAAATCTTTGACATTTTTGAGAAAAAAAAATCAGTGTGTTTGGTGCAACTTTCTAAATAATTTTTATTAAAAAATATTTTTGCTTATTGAGATACAGCTGCTTTGTGTCCTGTAGACAGAGCAGCTGTATCTACCGCTGAAACCTGAATTTGTCAGGTCAGTGGCTCTGTATACAGAATACAAAGCGGCTGTATCTCAAAAAGTAAAAATAATTTTTAATAATAAGTAATTATAAAGTTGCACCAAGCACACTGATACACACATTTTTTTTATTTAAAAAAAAAACAACACTAATTCATAGGTGTACATGGCCTTTAAGCTGGACATATACGTATTTATCTCACAGCCATCAGCCCCAAATGTGCAGGTTTTTTTATGGGTGAAGAGAGACAAGCGTTGGCCAGACATCTGCCATTTCTCAGGGAAAACATACAGATCAAACAAGATTAATTCCAGCCTTTCAAAGCATTGGTCAGTCTCCATAGATAACCAATTATTAATGTTACCGCTGGGCACTTAGAAGGTTGCCAAGACCACACTGCAGGATTTTTAAATAACCGTAAAGGAAATCTTTTCAAAGAAAATCTATAGAACTCCCTTGTTGCTGTGCTTGAAATAAAAAGTCAATAATTCTTCTTCTTCTTCTTGTTTGTTATCCTCAGAACATTCTCATTGATGCATGTGTGCTGGACACCGATTCTGGACTACTACAGCAGGTATTGTATTAGACATAATTCTGAGTGCTTGACTATGGTATTAAAGAGTATCTGCACTTAATACAAAACTATTGATCTGTTATAGCGACATATCAGAAGTGTTGATCGGTGGGGTACGGGTGCTGAGACCCCCACCCCCTCGCTAAAATGAAGGTGCAGAAGCACTCAACCGAGCACGCTGCACCTTTGGCTGTCATTGGCGCTCTTCATTAGGTTGACGATGGGCTCACATAGGATGTCTTTTTGAGTTTTCTAATCATCAGCCTGACAAGGAGCGCCGATCACAGCCAAAGATGGAGAGTCGTCTTTCTGCACCTTTGTATCAGCAACGGTGGGGATCTCTGCACTCGGAGCCCCATTGATCAGAACTCCTGTCTCTCTGAAATAAGTGCATCAGGATGTTATTCATGTGTTCATATAAACTCCATCAATTCACTACTACAAAGATTTAAAGAGGCTCTGTCACCAGATGATCAAATCCCTATCTCCTATTGCATGTGATCGGCGCTGCGATGTAGAGAACAGTAACGTGTTTTTTTTTTTTTAAAAACATTCATTTTTGGCCAAGTTATGAGCTATTTTATATATATATATATATATATATATATATATATATATATACATATATATATATATATAGCAAACAAGAAAGCAGCAGCACTCACACGGAATCAATCGATCAGGTGCCCAGCAAAACGTCCCGATCCTCGGACGTGTATTGGTATATAAAGAAAGAAGATTTGCAGCACTCCAATGTGAAAAAAGTGGTGGTTTATTCAATCCAAGAACAACAGCAACGTTTCAATCCTACAATAGGATCTTTATCAAGCCTGGCTTGATAAAGATCCTATTGTAGGATTGAAACGTTGCTGTTGTTCTTGGATTGAATAAACCACCACTTTTTTCACATTGGAGTTCTGCAAATCTTCTTTCTTTATATATATATATATATATATATATATGCAAATGAGCTTTGAAATGGACAACTGGGCGTTTTTTTTTCGTATGTCCAACTGGGCGTGTTTTTTTTCGTATGTCCAACTGGGCGTGTATTGTGTTTTTATCTGGGCGTGTTTATGTGTATGACGCTGACCAATCAGTGACCAGTCAGCGTCATACACTCCTCTCCATTCATTTACACAGCAACATCACGTTCTTACTAGAACGATGTGCAGCCACATACACAAGTGTCCTGATAATGAATACACATGACCTCCAGCCTGGACGTCATGTGTATTCAGAATCCTGACACTTCTGAATCTTTTCTGTGAGCTTCCAGCAAACCACGCGTAATCTCGCGGGATTACGAGGTAAACGAGATTTCGTTTCCCTTGCTGGAATCTCACAGAAAAGATTCAGAAGTGTCAGGATTCTGAATACACATGACGTCCAGGCTGGAGGTCATGTGTATTCATTATCGGGACACTTGATTAACGTTAATGTCTGTGTATTTGGCTGCACATCGTTCTAGTAAGAACGTGACGCTGCTGTGTAAATGCATGGAGAGGAGTGCATGATGCTGATTGGTCACTGATTCGTCAGCATCATACACTTCTATTCACAACGCCCAGCTAGTAAAACAAGTAAACACGCCCAGTTAAAAACACAATACACGCCCAGTTGGACATACGAAAAAATACACGCCCAGTTGTCCATTTCAAAGCTCATTTGCATAAATATAAAATAGCTCATAATTTGGCCAAAAATGAACGTTTTAAAAAAAACTAAAAAAAAAACTTTACTGTTATCTACATTGCAGCGCCGATCACATGCAATAGGAGATAGGGATTTGAGAATCTGGTGACAGACCCTCTTTAACCCCTTCCCCCTGCTTGCATTCTGGGCCCTAATGTCCAAGCCATTTTTTACATTTTTCCATTGTCACATTCGAAGAGCTATAACTTTTTTATTTTTGCGTCGGCATAGCTGTATAAGGTCTTGTTTTTTGCGGGACGACTTGCAGTTTTTATTGGTACTATTTGAGAGTAGATGCGACTTTTTGATCACTTTTTATCACATTTTTTTAAAGTTAGGATTAACAGAAAACAGCAATTTTTTCCATTGTTTTTTATTTTATTTTTTACGCCGTTCACCGTGCGGGTTAAGTAATATAATAGCTTTATAGTGGGGGTCGTTACGGACGCAGCGATACCAAATATGTGTAACTTTTTTGCTTTATTGTAGTTTTTTTTAATAGTAAAGCATTTTGTAAGGGGAAATGGTGGGTTTTTCATTTGTTTTTTTCACTTTTTTTTAAAATTAACTTTATTAAACTTTTTTTTACTTTTTTACTAGTCCCACTAGGGGACTTCACTATCCCCCGATCGCTATTATAATACACTGCAATACTTTTGTATTGCAGTGTATTACTGCCTGTCCGTTTAAAACGGACAGGCATCTGCTAGGTCATGCCTGCGGCATGATCTAGCAGGCATTCGCTCCAGGCAGACCTGGGGGCCTTTATTAGACCCCCGGCTGCCATAGAAGACACAGACACTCGGCGATTTTATCGCCGGGTGTCGGTGGGAGAGAGAGGGAGCTCCCTCCCTCTCTCCAAAACCATTCAGATGCGGTGCACGCTATTGTGCACCGCATCTGAAGGGTTAAACGGGTGAGATCGATACTAATATCGATCTCACCCGGCAGAGCAGGGACGCTCCCAGCCCTCAGCTTTCTCTAGCAGCTGAGAGCAGGGAGATTTGACAGCTCCCTGCTCTGTTTACTTTATTCTACAGCAGCGCCGTGGAATAGCGGCGCTGTAGAATAAAGCCCATTAATGACCGCCGTGAAAAGGCTTATCGGCGGTCATTAAGGGGTTAAGGCATTACAAGTCAACAAAAATACACTAATAGGTGATTTCTAGCTAATCATGTCACTTATATGAAGAATGAGTAATTGAGTTTTAATATTTCTATACATTATATTGACAAGCTAGAGATATATATCCTCAGTCGGCTTTTGGAAAGTCCTATCTAAGTGGCTTTTGTGTGTACTTGCCCGTTCTATTTGTGTTTCCAGGCCTGTGACATAACAGGTGGCCTATATCTGAAGATCCCACAATTGAACTCCCTGCTGCAGTACTTGCTGGTAAGATATTCCACATTATGAGGGCCTGTGTCTTTCATCTGCCAGTGCGGTGACTTCTGGTCATTACATGCCTTTATATTTCATAGTAGAATCTGATCTTATATCAAACACTCCATCGTAAAGGAGCACTTCGCTTTTAAACCATAACACAGCATTTACATGGAGAGTTAAGCAACTTTGTAAAGACTTTACTAAATTTGTACATGACGTTATCTTCTCCATTTATATCTTAAAGTGTTTTGTTTCCAGACGGACAGGACATTATGCCCTTTATTTGACATCTGTATTCTTTGTTCAATAGTGGGTTTTTCTTCCTGATCCGGATCAAAGGTTGCAGCTGAATCTTCCCCCTCCTGTTCACGTGGATTACAGGGCAGCATGTTTCTGCCATCGCAACCTGATAGAAATTGGTTATGTTTGCTCGGTCTGTTTATCAAGTAAGAATCAGCAAAGTATAAAGGTTTAACTATTTAAAGAGGCTCTGTCACCAGATTTTGCAACCCCTATCTGCTATTGCAGCAGATAGGCGCTGCAATGTAGATTACAGTAACGTTTTTATTTTTTAAAAACAAGCATTTTTGGCCAAGTTATGACCATTTTTGTATTTATGCAAATGAGGCTTGCAAAAGTCCAAGTGGGCGTGTTTAAACTAAAAGTCCAAGTGGGCGTGTATTATGTATGTACATCGGGGCGTTTTTACTACTTTTACTAGCTGGGCGTTCTGACGAGAAGTATCATCCACTTCTCTTCAGAACGCCCAGCTTCTGGCAGTGCAGACACAGCCGTGTTCTCGAGAGATCACGCTGTGACGTCACTCACTTCCTGCCCCAGGTCCTGCATCATGTCGGCCACATCGGCACCAGAGGCTACAGTTGATTCTGCAGCAGCATCAGCGTTTGCAGGTAAGTAGCTACATCGACTTACCTGCAAACGCCGATGCTGCTGCAGAATCAACTGTAGCCTCTGGTGCCGATGTGTCCTCGCTCGTCCGACACGATGCAGGACCTGTGAGCGACGACAGAGCGTGATCTCTCGAGAACACGGCTGTGTCTGCACTGCCAGAAGCTGGGCGTTCTGAAGAGAAGTGGATGATACTTCTCGTCAGAACGCCCAGCTAGTAAAAGTAGTAAAAACGCCCCGATGTACACACATAATACACGCCCACTTGGACTTTTACTGTAAACACGCCCACTTGGACTTTTGCAAGCCTCATTTGCATAAATACAAAAATGGTCATAACTTGGCCAAAAATGCTCATTTTTAAAAAATAAAAACGTTACTGTAATCTACATTGCAGCGCCTATCTGCTGCAATAGCAGATCGGGGTTGCAAAATCTGGTGACCGAGCCTCTTTAAAGGAACAATGAATACACTGTGTTGTGCAGAGTGCAGGGTCTCAGCTAGGCGGTACATTACACAAGCATTTGGTGTTCTGTGTCAAGCTCGCCCCTTCAGGTACTAGGCATTTGGCATAACCCAGTGTATACGTTTTGCCTAGAGCAGGGGTCTCAAACTCGGCCTGGTAAATGGGCCGCACATCAAAAAAATGGGAAGTTGACGGGCCGTATTACTTTCAAATTTGATACAATACAAAATTATTGTGAATCAGTTATTTGTACTACTATAACACTACTACATTACTATAGTATTACTATAATCCTACATTACTATTATAATACTACATTACTATAATCCTACATTACTATAATAATACTACATTACTATAATACTACCTTACTATAATACTACATTACTATAATACTAAAATTCTACATTAATATAATCCTACATTACTATAATAATACTATATTACTATAGTATTACTATAATCCTACATTACTATAAGAATACTACATTACTATAATACTACATTACTATAATAATACTACATTACTATAATACTACATTACTATAATAATACTACATTACTATAATACTACCTTACTATAATACTACATTACTATAATACTAAAATTCTACATTACTATAATCCTACATTACTATAATATTACTATAGTATTACTATAATCCTACCTTACTATAATACTACATTACTATAATACTACCTTACTATAATACTACATTACTATAAGAATACTACATTACTATAATACTACATTACTATAAGAATACTACATTACTATAATACTACATTACTATAATAATACTATATTACTATAGTATTACTATAATCCTACATTACTATTATAATACTACATTACCATAATCCTACATTACTAGAACAATACTACATTACTATAATACTACATTACTATAATAATACTACATTACTATAATACTACCTTACTATAATACTACATTACTATAATACTAAAATTCTACATTACTATAATCCTACATTACTATAATATTACTATAGTATTACTATAATCCTACCTTACTATAATACTACATTACTATAATACTACCTTACTATAATACTACATTACTATAATACTAAAATTCTACATTACTATAATCCTACATTACTATAATACTACATTACTATAAGAATACTACATTACTATAATACTACATTACTATAATAATACTATATTACTATAGTATTACTATAATCCTACATTACTATTATAATACTACATTACCATAATCCTACATTACTATAACGATACTACATTACTATAATACTACCTTACTATAATAATACTACATTACTATAACGATACTACATTACTATAATCCTACATTACTATAATAATACTATATTACTATAGTATTACTATAATCCTACATTACTATAAGAATACTACATTACTATAATACTACATTACTATAAGAATACTACATTACTATAATACTACATTACTATAATAATACTATATTACTATGGTATTACTATAATGCTACATTACTATAAGAATACTACATTACTATAATACTACATTACTATAATAATACTACATTACTATAAGAATACTACATTACTATAATACTACATTACTATAATAATACTATATTACTATAGTATTACTATAATCCTACATTACTATTATAATACTACATTACTATAATTATAATACATTACTATAATCCTACATTACTATAACGATACTACATTACTATAATCCTACATTACTATAACGATACTACATTACTATAATACTACCTTACTATAATAATACTACATTACTATAATCCTACATTACTATAATAATACTATATTACTATAGTATTACTATAATCCTACATTACTATAAGAATACTACATTACTATAATACTACATTACTATAATAATACTACATTACTATAAGAATACTACATTACTATAATACTACATTACTATAATAATACTATATTACTATGGTATTACTATAATCCTACATTACTATAAGAATACTACATTACTATAATACTACATTACTATAATAATACTACATTACTATAAGAATACTACATTACTATAATAAGACATTACTATAATAATACTATATTACTATAGTATTACTATAATCCTACATTACTATTATAATACTACATTACTATAATTATAATACATTACTATAATGATACTACATTACTATAATACTACCTTACTATAATAATACTACATTACTATAATAATACTACATTACTATAACGATACTATATTACTATAATACTACCTTACTATAATAATACTACATTACTATAATCCTACATTACTATAACGATACTACATTACTATAATACTACCTTACTATAATAATACTACATTACTATAATACTACCTTACTATAACAATACTACATTACTATAATAATACTATATTACTATAATACTACATTACTATAAGAATACTACATTACTATAAGAATACTACATTACTATAATAATACTATATTACTATAGTATTACTATAATCCTACATTACTATAATAATACTACATTACTATAATCCTACATTACTATAACGATACTACATTACTATAATACTACCTTACTATAATAATACTACATTACTATAACGATACTACATTACTATAATCCTACATTACTATAATAATACTATATTACTATAATCCTACATTACTATAAGAATACTACATTACTATAATACTACATTACTATAAGAATACTACATTACTATAAGAATACTACATTACTATAATACTACATTACTATAATAATACTATATTACTATAGTATTACTATAATCCTACATTACTATAAGAATACTACATTACTATAATACTACATTACTATAATAATACTACATTACTATAATACTACATTACTATAATAATACTATATTACTATAGTATTACTATAATCCTACATTACTATAAGAATACTACATTACTATAATACTACATTACTATAATAATACTACATTACTATAAGAATACTACATTACTATAATACTACTACATTACTATAAGAATACTACATTACTATAATAATACTATATTACTATAGTATTACTATAATCCTACATTACTATTATAATACTACATTACTATAATTATAATACATTACTATAATCCTACATTACTATAACGATACTACATTACTATAATACTACCTTACTATAATAATACTACATTACTATAACGATACTACATTACTATAATCCTACATTACTATAACGATACTACATTACTATAATACTACCTTACTATAATAATACTACATTACTATAATCCTACATTACTATAACGATACTACATTACTATAATACTACATTACTATAATAATACTACATTACTATAAGAATACTACATTACTATAATACTACTACATTACTATAAGAATACTACATTACTATAATAATACTATATTACTATAGTATTACTATAATCCTACATTACTATTATAATACTACATTACTATAATTATAATACATTACTATAATCCTACATTACTATAACGATACTACATTACTATAATACTACCTTACTATAATAATACTACATTACTATAACGATACTACATTACTATAATCCTACATTACTATAACGATACTACATTACTATAATACTACCTTACTATAATAATACTACATTACATTACTATAACGATACTACATTACTATAATACTACCTTACTATAATAATACTACATTACTATAATACTACATTACTATAATAATACTATATTACTATAGTATTACTATAATCCTACATTACTATAACAATACTGCATTACTATAATCCTACATTACTATAACAATACTGCATTACTATAATCCTACATTACTATAACAATACTGCATTACTATAATCCTACATTACTATAACAATACTACATTACTATAATACTACCTTACTATAATACTAAAATAATGCTACATTACTAAAATAATCCTACATTACTAAAATAATACTACATTACTATAATACCACATTACTATAACAATCCTACATTACTAGAACACAAAATTACTAGAATACTACATTACTAGAATAACAATACTACATTACTATATTACTTTTTTTTTCTTATTTTACAAATATTATTTTACAAAATTCCACATTGTAGATAATCATAAAAATACATACATTTTCTGAGAACATAAAACAATGTTCTCTTCCTACCCATTCCCAAACACCTGCAACACATAACAATACAGAAAAAAAAAAACAAGGCCTCATTTACATCTCTTATTGGCAAGTAGTATAAAAATATTTTAAAATGAGGTGAGTAGATTATTTGTCCAACAAGCCGCACTTTTCTGGAAGCAATTTCACATGAATAGCCGCATGTTCCTGCATACACTTTTCATATAAAAGATATTGGTTCACTCCTCTCTTGTGGAGATTCCCTACATTTCCATTTAGACGCTAATACTGCTCTGACCCTGCTAAATACCCATCTATATCTAACTGGGATAGTTAGAAACAGAAGATGAAGCAATGCTAATTCCGGTTTTGGTTTAATAATAATCTTACCGATTTTTGCTATTCAAATATCTCTCGCCAGTACCCAGAAATTGTTGGACATTCCCACCATATATGAAATAGCCTGCCTTTCTCTTGGCAAACACTCCAATATAGCTCAGAATAATTCTTAAACGCTTTGGCTATTCTTGAAGGAGACCGATACCATCCTAATTGCAATTTCCGTAGTGATTCTAGATGATTTATACAATAAATATGACTGCTTGACCATCTCATTGCTTGAATCCAAGCAAAGGGCGAGAAGGACTTTCCCATATCTCTCTCCCAAGCTATCATATATCCAGTTTTGGTTGTCTGATTATTACTCATTAGTTCTGAGTATAAAATTTATATTTCACCCCTTTTTTTTTTTTTTCAAATTCTGTAGAAATTCACTGAAATAATTAAATTTTTGAGACGTTAAATATCCGTGAGATTACATTATAAGTTCTAACATAATCACTTAGTCTAATATAAGAAAAAAAGCTGTAAGATCAAATCTCTGAGAAATATGTCATTTTTGAATCTATAATCAAATCCTCAAGAGTGTTAATTCCTAATGGTTTCCATTTTGTGATAGCGAACTCCTGAATTCAAAATGTACAGTAATCCAAATGGAAATCCGCAAGTTTTAATTAATTGCCAAGGTTTATTGCGACATATTTATTCCTGGCAAACCTTGTCGCTTTTGTAGAGTAATAGGGGGATATTTTTTTTATTAAATGTAAATATTCACATATAAAGGGTTAATGCCACAGAATAATGATTCCAAATAGGCCCATTTTTTTCATGTAGGGGGTTGCAAAGAATCTTTTTTGGTTCAATGAATATTGCCCAACGAATTTCTTCTGATATCGGGGACACCCATACCTCCCTTTACCAGTGGAGCATAGCGGGTTTTCTAGTTTCTTCTTGCTTTCTTTTTCGCCCAGATGAATTATAAAATTAATCTTTGTAACTCCCTCATAGCTGTATTAGAGAACTGGAGCGGGATACATCTAAAGGTATACAGGATCAGGGAAGTATTTTCATTTTCACTGTGTTTATTCTGGCAATCCAAGAAAGTGGACTATTGATTTTGAGATCTGAATTTACCAGTTTAATTTAAAGTTATATAGTTATATTTCATCGTTAGTTCAGATGAATATGATCTCTGTATGCCTAAATATGGGAACCCATCGGCATCCCATATAAAAGAAAATTCTGACTTCAGAGCAGATTTAATTTTAGCCGTAGAATTAAGTAGAAGAATATGCCATTTTCTTTCGTTTAGTCTATAAAATGACACTGAGGAGTAAATATTAATTATTTCTTTAAGACCTCGTAGTGACCTTACGGGGTCAGCACATGAGATCACAATGTCATCTGCATATAGACCAATACGAAAGTCTTCGCCACGACATTTCATTCCCTGGATCTCCTTACTCAATCTAATTGCCTGGGCCAGGGGTTCTATCATTAGGTTAAAGTGTAGCTGAACGTTGTCAGAAGTTTGGATTGGTGGGGCTCTCAGTGCTCGAACCCCCACCAATCCAAACTTATGACATGTCAGAAGTTTGTCAAACGTTTAGCTACACTTTAAAGACTAAGGGAGAAAGAGGGCATCCCTGACGAGTGCCATTAGATATAATAAATGGGTCAGAGAGCGTTCCTGCAGTGTACACCCTTGCTGTGGGACTACTATAAAGAAAGTATAGCCTGGAGAAACGGGCCATTTAAGCCAAATTTACACAGGGTTGCCTCCAGGAAGCCCCAGTGTACCCTGTCAAACTCCTTTTCAGCGTCTAAAGACAAGAAGAGACTGGGGCACCCGGAGGCCCCCCACTAGCTGAACCAAATCTATAACCCGTCTTGTAGCATCTCGAATGTGATTCCCAGGAATAAAGCCTACTTGGTCAACTAGACCATCCGATACTGCGGAGAGTCTTTTTGCCAAGACCGACGCAAGGATTTTAAGATCTCCGTTTAGCAACGCTATAAGGCGGTAATTTTCCGGCAAGAGAGCATCCTTTCCTTCCTTCTGAATTGTGACAATTCTAGCTTCCAGCATTCGGAAGCAGGAGAAATAACCCCTTTCGAGAATTGATTAAAAAGATTTGTAAGATGAGGTGACAGTAATGTAATAAATTCTTTATAATACTCATTTATATAAACATCCGGCCCAGGAGATTCTGTGTTTTTTAGTGATCTAATTACACTTTCCACCTCTTGTATAGTTATCACTTGATTTAATTCCGCTTGCTGTTTCTCATTTAGCTTTTGGAGACTTAAATTCTCTAGGAAATTATCTATAGCATCACTAGAGGGGCTTTTAGTATCCTTATTACTATGAAAATTATATAATTTATAGTAGAAATCCCTAAAGACAACTAAAAATTTTTTCAGGATTGCACACTATCTGACCATTACGATCTACTAATGTTTCAATCGACATTGAGTGATTTTCTGTCTAAGGGGCCGTTCACATATGTCCAGCGTCCTCTTCAGTTTACCTCCGGCGTGTTGAAGAAAAGCCGGAGGCAAACTGATGCTAGAATGGATCCCATAGCTTTCTATGGGATCTGTTCTGGAACAAGGGACATCCGTTGTTGCACCATACGGCGCCGGATCCAAAAACGTTTCCTGTAACGTTTTTGGTTCCGGTTCCCAGGAAGGTTCGGCGCCATATCCTATCTACTTTAATTGTGGCCGGATGAACGCCGGGTGCTGCCGCATCCACCTTCTGGCAGCACCCAGCCAGAAGGTGGATGTGAGCTAGGAGCGGAATCCCCAGTCATAGCACTGCCAGGGATTCCGCTCCTGGCGGAGACTCTGACGACTACCTTCCCACCCATCCTGGATTTAGCGGGACAGTCCCGGATTCTGGGCGGTGTCCCACTGCTCCGTGCGGCCTGGGGTATGTCCCGCTGTCAACTGTTTGCGTCCTCAGGACGCAGACACAGTTGAACTTCATACTGAAGCAGGGAACGATCAGGACCTTGCTTCAGAATGAGTTCAGAGCGGAGGAGCAGAGGGAGCTCCTCCGCTTGCCGATAATTCCCCGGGCACAGCATTGCTTTAAGCGCTGTGCTCGGAGAAGCCCTTGACATGGGAGTCCTTCGAGAGAGAATCCCCGGCCACAGCGTCTGCAATGCTCTGGCCAGGGATTCCTCTGCTAGAGGGACCTTCAGTGGCGCTATCTACAGGGGAAGGGGGGTATCACTATATACAGTGGGGGTGGCACTATCTACAGGGGGTGCTATGTGGCACTCTACATGTGATGCTATCTACAGGGGGCTGTGTTACATCTACAGTGGGCACTGCGGCATTCTCTACAGGGGTGTGTGTGTTGCGCCATCTACAGGGGACGCTGTGTGGTGCTATCTACAGGGGGTTGTATGACATTATCTATAGGGGGTACTCTGGCATTATATACAGAGGGCACTGCAGCATTATCTGCAGTGGTTGTGTGGCACTATATACAGAGGGAACTGTGGCATTAGCTACAGGGAGTGTGTGGCTCTATCTACAGAGGGCACTGCGGTATTATCTACAGGGGGTGTGTGGCACTATATACAGGGGCACATTTTCAGAGCCTAGACTACCATTTTGTAGACCATTGTGATAAAAACTGATGACAACTTATGGTTTTGTAGTAAAAATCGTGAAAAAGCCTGATGGCAACTGATACATTTTTGCATCAGTTGTAATCACTTGAGAGACAAAAAAGCTGATGCTGATACAACTGATATGTGAACGCAACCTTATTCTATGACTTAGTATTCTAAGTATTCTACATTACTATAATAATAATACTAATACTACATTACTATAATAATAATAATAATACTACTACATACTACTATAATACTAGAATAATGCTACATTACTAGAACAATACTACATTACTATAATAATACTACATTAGTATAATACTACATTACTATAACAATAGTACATTACTATAACAATAGTACATTACTATAACAATACTACATAACTATAATACTAAATTACTATAACAACACTACAGTACTAGAATAACACCGGTCGGTTTAACCCATTAGTGACCGCCCCATAGTGTTTTTTATGGCGGCCACTAACGGGCTTTATTCCGATGCATCGAAATAAACCGAGCAGGGAGCCGTTAAATCTCCCTGCTCTCAGCTACCAGAGGTAGCTGGGGGCATCCCTGCTGGAACGGGTGAGATCGATATCCGTATCGATCTCACCCGATTAACCCCTCAGATGCGGCGCTCAATAGTGAGCGCTGCATCTGAGTGGTTTTGGGGAGAGGGAGGGAGCTCCCTCTCATCCCACCGACACCCGGCGATAAGATCGCCCAGATTCTGTGTCTCCGATGGCAGCCGGGGTTCTAATAAAGGCCCCCATGTCTGCCTGTAGTGTATGCCTGCTAGGCTATGCCAGAGGCATGGCCATGCAGATGCCTGTCCGTTTTACATGGACAGGCATAATACACTGCAATACAGAAGTATTGCAGTGTATTATAAATCCGATCGGATAATCGCATAGTGAAGTCCACTAGTGGGACTAGTAAAAAAAGTTTAAGTGGAAAAAAAAAGGAAAAATCCACTTTTTTCCCTTACAAACTGCTTTATTATGAAAAAATAAAGTAAAAAAGTTACACATATTTGGTATCGCCGTGTCCGTAATGACCCCAACTATAAACTTATTACATCGTTTAACCCGCACGGTGAACGTCGTAAAATAAAAATTAAAAAAACAATGCGAAAATTGCTGTTTTCTTTGAATCCAGCCTTAAAAATTTTTTTTATAAAAAGTGATCAAAAAGTCGCATCTACTCCAAAATGGTACCAATAAAACCTACAAGTCGTCCCGCAAAAAAAAAGCCCTCGTACAACTGCATCGGCGAAAAAATAAAAAAGTTATGGCTCTTCAAATATGGAGACACAAAAACAAATAATTTTGAAAAAAAAGTGTTTTCACTGTGTAAATGTAGTAAAAAAATACAAAAACTATAGAAATTTGGTATCGTTGCAATCGCAACAACCCACTGAATAAAGTTATTGTGTTATTTATACCACATGGTAAACGGCGTAAATTTAGGATCCAAAAAAGTGTGGCGAAATTGCAGGTTTTATTTCTATCCCTCCCCCCAAAAAAATTTAATAAAAGTTAATCAATAAATTCTATGTACCCCAAAATGGTGCTATTAAAAATTACAACTTGTCCTGCAAAAAACAAGGCCTTATACAGCTATGTCAACGCAAAAATAAAAAAGTGTATAGCTCTTTGAATGAAACTATGGAAAAACGTAAAAAATGGTTTGGTCATTAAGGTCTAAAATAGGCTGGTCATTAAGGGGTTAAACTTACCGGAAATTTGCGAGTTTACTCCACGTGCTTATTTTAACAATCCATTTTAAGTGTCGCTAAATGCAGTTTGGCTGCTCAGTTGGCAGCGTTTGGCAGAAACCAGAATGTGAAGATTGGGCAGCCCTTTTTTAGATCGTGCCACGGTGCCCTCCATAGATACTTTTTGTTGTTGTTGGTATTTAATCTATGATGTTGCAACAATATAACCGGCTACTTCTCTATTGTATAAAAATTGTAACAGTGCAGTAGTCTGAGATTAGGTTATTGGGTTTGGGATTTTATACTTGTTTGAAATTCCTGTTCTTGTGTGCACAATAATTTTTGGAATCTATCATATTAGGGATCTTTAGACTCTCGATATTAGAATCTATATATGTAGCCACGTAATTACTTATTTGTAAAGTTCACTTTTTCGGGTAAAGTAATGAACTGTGTTTCTGTGATTGTGTATTTCTGTGTGTGTGTGTGTTTACACTTGTACTGTTTTTATTTACCTTTTTCTTTTTTCAGTATTCTGCAACTTCAGTCCGATCTGCACAACCTGCGAGTAAGTAACTTTAGATTTGTGTCTCATTTCTAAAGATTTATATGGGGCGTAGCCGACGAACGTCTTTCGGGGTGTTACAGTAATGAATAATTGCCATTCAGTGGCCTCAATCATAAAAGCACCCTGAGCAGCAAATTTAGATGTAAGACCCACACTAGTTTATAGACCGTCACTGTAAAAACTCCTTTTAACCCGCAACAATGGGACCTAATTGTTGCCAGATTATCGGATGTTCCGCAATACCAGATGGTCGTAGAAAAGTACATAAGTCACTTTGTAAAAATTATAACATTTACAGTAAGAAAGAAATGCTAAAAAGGCTACTATATATACTATATGCTACTATAGCGCTGTTCTTCATGAGACATCAACTAAATATTATCTTTACTCAGTCTTCTGCTTTTTATCAACAATTTCCAAATTATTATGCAGTTAACAAGTGACTTTCTGAATGATCGGATTAAAGGAATTTCACTGCTTATTTATTCACCGTAAAATTCCTCGTAGAATGAAATAGGGAAAAAAACAACTAAGATAGACATCTGTTTCTCTTTACAGGACTGCCTTTAAAATCTCATTACCACCGGTTATGAAGGCAAAGAAGAAGAGATTAAAAGCGATGTTTTAGAAGGGGGATCGGTTGCTCGGCAAATTACAACAACAAGACTTAGATGAACTTCTCGGACGTTCTTTAATAATGAACAACCGAGTATCAAACCACTGTAAAGTCATAATTCACTTGTCACAAAGACATCCACATGGTTACCACGGAGCAGCAGTTCATATTCAGCTTACATTTATTACAAACTATTGAAAGAGTTTATAACTCATATACACAGTGTTGTGTCCCCAGAAGAACGTCGCTCTTCGTTATATTTCTATTTGTTTCCGTTATTTATACAGACACAAATTTTGTAAAAAAAATAAAACAAATGTTTGTAGTCTTATTGAGTATGTATACAATTATATACATATCATATACAGTATATGCAGAGAAATTACTGAATAGGACAAAATTGGAAACCATTTGTCTTAATGCAACAAACTCAAACACAATACATACCCAAAAAATATATTCAGTAGTGTTTGCTGGTTCAATACTGGTTGTAATTTGCAAAGGCAGGATTCAAATGTAATAAACTTTTTTTTTTTATTATAAATCCTCCATATTTTTCTGTTGACTTTTAGGCTACTTTTAAAGAGCCTCTGTCACCAGATTAAAAATGCCCCATCTCCTACATCATTTTATCGGCGCTGGAATGTACTTAACAACAGTGTTTTTTTAATTTTATTTTGAGAAACGATCTTTTTTTCAGCAAGTTATGACCTTTTATTACATTTATGCAAATTCATTTCCTAATGCCCAAGTGGGCGTTTTTTACCTTTTAACCAAGTGGGCGTATTACAAAGAAGTGTTTGACGCTGACCAATCCGCATCATACACTTCTCTCCATTACACCCAAGCTTGTTTCACTCACTGAACAGCGTGATCTCGCGAGACCACGCTGTGACGTCACTTCCGCCCACAGGTCCTGCGTCTGAAGACTGAACATAGATCGTCTCCAGGCGTATGAGAAGTTACAGTTGGATCTGCAGCAGCAGCATCGGAGGAGGCAGCATCACAGTGCAGGTAAGCATATAGAACTCCCTAGAGACGAAGGACCTGTGGGCGGAGGTGACGTCACACGAGATCACGCTGTTCAGTAAAACAAGCTCCGGTGTAATGGAGAGCAGTGTATGATGCCGATTGGTCAGCGTCATACACTTCTTTGTAATACGCCCACTTGGTTAAAAGTTAAAAAACGCCCACATGGGCATTAAGAAACGAATTTGCATAAATGTAGTAAAGGTCATAACTTGCTGAAAAAAGATCGTTTTTCAAAATAAAAAACACTGCTGGTAACTACATTACAGCGCCGATAAAATGATGTAGGAGATAGGGCATTTTTAATCTGGTGACCGAGCCTCTTTTTAAATAGGGTCTCCAGTTTATATAAAGTACCGTCATTTAACTCAAGCATAAAAAAGCTGCAGGGAGCCAGGCTCTTATCGTCATAGTTATCTATGACGCTAGGTGTCACTGCCTTGCTGCGGGAAAACTGTCCTGTCCCGTACTGTAATCAGGTTTTCAGTGCGGGACAGTTTTCCCGCAGCAAGGCAGAGACTCCTGGCATCATAGATAACTATGTGTCCGGCTCCCTGCTGTGTGTTCGGTCCGGGAAATACTGCCGGCATGCGGTCTGTATATCACATACCGAACACGCTCGTGTGAATCCGGCCTAAAGGAAATGTACACCTTTGCAACCATATTGTTTTTTGGCTTAAATTCTTCTAAAATAAGAAATATAGTAACTTTGCTAATAGTCTTAAATAATATCCTACTGTTTTGAGTCTACGGTTCCTATGTAGATCTGTTTCCATGGTTACAGACAACAAAGCCTTAACAAACAAACAGCAGGATCACACTACAAGCCTAATCCTGTGTAGATAAAGAAGTACGGTATTTGGATTTTTGCTTTTACACAACTTAAAGTAGATCTCGCCTGGACAAGAACGCTTAAAAAAATATTTTCATTTTATTAAATCTTTAAGATTGGCTAATCAAGCCAATAATTCCTATAGATACCAGGCAGGTAGGACTAGATAAGAATGCCAATACACTTAGATTAAATTATTATAGAACTACTCCAAATATCTAGTGAAAACATATAAATTCTGTCCCTACCTGGACTAGATAGCGAAGTGTGCATTCACATTGAGTAAAGTTCTGATACCTAGCAAAGTGTGCATGAACACTCAGTAGTGGAAACACAACACCTACGACACTGTGCATTCACACTGAAATGAGACACAGCACATATATTTCTTATGCATTAGCGCCCATAAATAACAGTGCAGCACCTAAAGCAGTATTATGCATTCACACTTACAAGGGACTGTACATTTAGACAAGTGTTCATTCACACCAGATAGATATGATATACTAAGTGTGCATTCACACCAGATAGATATGATATACTAAGCGTGCATTCACACCAGATAGATATGATATACTAAGTGTGCATTCATACCAGATAGATATGATATACTAAGTGTGCATTCACACCAGCTAGATATAATATACTAAGCGTGCGTTCACACCAGATAGATATGATATACTAAGCGGGCGTTCACACCAGCTAGATATGATATACTAAGTTTGCATTCACACCAGATAGATATGATATACTAAGTGTGAATTCACACTAATTAACAAGACCTACGACACAGTGTGCATTATTGCTGAAATGAGCACCAGCACATATAGGTAGTCTGCATTCACACTCCTCAGTAGCAGCGTAACACCTATAGTAGTAGTGTGCGTTCACACCTGATGAATATTGTATGCCCGATAATAAGAGTGTACATTCACACGGAACAAAATTCACGTCCTTAGTTTGGATAGAACTTTTCTTCAGAGGCATGTGTACTGAAACAGCGCAGATTAGCAGATTCGTTTCTCGTGCAATATTGTCTGTCCGCCCTGTGTCTGCTAGAGTTTTTCTTCTAACAGCACGGTTCTGGTATCTGACTGCCTAATCCTGTGTAGTCTAATCCTGCTGTCATACTCCAATCTGTCCCCTTGGTTTTTTGAACCTATTGAATGAAATATGGAAAATATGGGAGCATGACTGCAGGATCAGACTACACAGGGTTTGTTTGTAGTCTGTTACTATAGAAACACATCCGGTTCAATAGCTGTATGTATGTGCTCTGTTTACTTGTAGCATTGGATTTACTGGGTATATGCTATGTAATGTGTGTGTGTGTGTGTGTGTGTGTGTGTGTGTGTGTGTGTGTGTATATATATATATATATAAGTATGTGTGTGTGTGTGTGTGTGTATATATATATATATATATATATACACACACACAAAAAACTCACATTTAAACATGTGGAACCCAAGACCAAAGTTATAGCACATATGTCAAACTGTCAGCTCTTTTAGTGCTTGCGTTAAACGAAGTCAGAGGCACCCAATCATGCGAGTACTGATAAGTAAATTTTGAAATAAAACTTAGGGGTAAGGCCACATAGAGCAGCCCTGACCCGGCTGCGATGCATCCAACAATCGAGCTGGCACCATGTTCAGCGCAGCTGTCAAATAGCCTATTAATGCCCGTTCGTTGATGCGGGTAAAACGGCCCTTTACTTACATCCTGCGGCCATACAGGGTGTGTTAATTAATGGGCGCACAATTTCTTCATGTAAAGGGCCATTTTACCCGCAACAGGCGGCTATTAAAAAGCTGTTTGAAAGCGGTGCTGAACATGGTGCCGGCGCGGTTGTTCGCTGTATCACGGCCGGGTCAGGACTGCTCAGTGTGGCCTTACCCTAATAGCAAGACAAATTCCGTGAAACATAGGACAGCCTTTTGCTTTGTTTGGGTACATGTGTTTTTAAAGGTCTGGGTAGGCAGTTGGCTGTTATCAGTATTTACAATTACACCAGTTAAATACCACGAGCGCATTAAATTATAATTATGAAATTATATGACCGTATTTTCTCTTGTGTATTGTTCTGTTTACACACTGAGACACAAACAGATTATTGTGTTTCCTTCAGTCTCCTATTTGACCCGGTAAGCTGCCCGGGAAATGGTTTTGCCAATATTTTCTGAATGGACGGCAGAGAAACATCTTTCACTTCTTGTTAGTTTAGGCATCTTTCCATTCTGATCTCTTCCAGCTGGTAGCAGAGTGACAAAGAAATTCTTGGATTCCTGAAAAAGACAAGATATTAAAATTAAACAATAAACACCTTACAAATGGCTTTTTTATTTATGATGTCCGAACAGTGACTAAATTCTACTAGAAGTTATGTGACTTTTACATTTTGCTCATCTGCACTGTTTGACATTCCTTAGAAAAAAGTGAAGTTAGCAGTCCTCCACCTCGACTTTGTTTTGAATAACCCCCCGTATAATTGTAGAAAAAGTATGATAAATCCGGAGGTTTTTTATAAAATATAACTTTTACTTGGTCATTTTAAAAGAACAATTCTAAGAGAATATTAGAGAGCATACAACATAATTTTGTTGTCATAGTGAATCAAAACTTCTTGATTGTGTTCTAGTGATTGGTTTCAAAACGAATACATTATATCAATAGACGCTGCACATATAACCACAGATTAATGAGCTTCTGTACGGTGGTGCATATTTCATACGACAAGCTCCAGATATCTAAATGTGCTTTTATTGTTGGTATCCACTCTGCACATCCAGATCCATATTTGTCCCATAAATAATCCTGGTCAGTAAAAGAAGAAAAAATGGATTCTTCACCCCCTACCAGTTCTGGTGTCCGGTACAGTCCGTTCATTTTTGCGACACGGGGACCGGGGAACCTCTTTAAATATATTTAATCCTCCTGACGCGTTTCTTCGTGGCAGTATAGATTCTTCAGGGGCGTTTTAGCCATCCAGCATTTACCTGTATAGTTTATAGATGCTGTAAAGATAATTGGAGTCATCTCTAAAGTTTCAAAGCATCCTGCAGTGGCAAGAGAGATTTGCTGACACAGTCAGTGGCAGGGAGTGACGCCTGTGTCCAGCGTCTGACGTATATATTGTATGTCAGTGGACTTCCTCTAGCGTGTCCGTAATATCTATATAATAATGCACTGATTCTACAGGTCTGTGCTGCTACACAGTGATGTTTCCGTTCACAAAGGTTTTGCAACAGCTGCTGCATAACCTACTAGTATACATACACAGTGGAGAGCCTCCCGTACTTTTATTGCCGGCTTCCTGCCGACTTATTTACCTTCACGCTGCTTAAAATAACTGGGTGGATAGGTTTCCATCTGTCTCCTGTTGTCTCTGGCTGCCGGCTTCTTTTGTCCTACGATCTGAGTCCTCCAGGCTGCCTGGGATGACCTACAGCCCTTTGTTGTACCCTACTGTGGACTGTTATGGAGCTGTGAGTAGGCTGTTTTCCTTATCGTTAATTGAATATATCTACAGCAGTTCAATCCTGAACATCAATATGACTGAAATGTTATTTTTAGCAAATAAATGTTATACAGGGGTGCAGGCGGGTGTTGCTTCTTTAAAGCACTATACTAGTTCTGCTGTGGCAGACGACAGGTTCTTTTTCATTACAGAAATGGTATGTTCTAGTAATTAATGATAAGTATGCATTTTGGTGGCCATATATGTATACATGAAATAAAAATAGCTGCAAAAAACAGACAAAATTTAACAAAACAAAAGCATGTAAATACTTTCTCAAAGGAAGGTCTGAACAGCTTGAAGGTTCAGACATGTGCGGGGGGAACAGTCCGCTTGCAAACCGGCTTTTCCAGGCCTCAAGAAGCCCAGCAGCGTTCCTGCCATAGGGTGTACCTCAACGCCGCGGACGGTTCCGGAGGTTGACCACTCGCCAGTCATCCTGCACAGGCTGTGGGGGAGCTCTCTTCGTAGATTCTGGGAGGACCTCCGCAACAGAAATACCCCACTGTTGAAGGAGTAGCGCTCCGTCTCCAAGGTTTCTGATTGTGTGCATGGATCCATTCCTGTTGATCACTAAACGCACTGGAAATCCCCACTTGTATAGGATCTTGTGCTTTCTCAGCGCAGAAGTGATGGGGGAGAGTTCTCTCCTAAGTTGTAGAGTGACAGCAGATAGGTCTGCATAAACGGCTATCTGGTTATATTGCGCAGGAAGAGTCTCCTTTTGTCTGACGGCATTCATAAAATTATCTTTCACGTGGAAAAAGTGGAAGCGGGCCAGGACGTCCCTTGCAACATCGTCAGCGAGATGCTTAGGTCTAGGAACCCTATGGGCTCTGTCGATAATCAGATCTCTAGTTGTGCATGTAGGTAGTGCAGACTTGACAAACTCTTGAATATAAAGGGTCAGATCCTTAGGTGCTATGTCTTCAGGGATCCCTCTAAATTTGACGTTATTACGTCTGGAACGGTCCTCTATGTCGGCCATTTTAGCTTTCATTTGTGACACTTTTGCTTCCAAGTCGTAATGGGCATCTATAAGCTCATTATGAGAAGCTGCAAAGACACTCATTTTTGATTCGATATGCTGAACCCTATCCTCCACTGCGTGTAACGCTTCCGACATAGGTTTAAGTAAATGAGCAAAACCAGAGTAAAGAGACTGCTGCAGAGCTTGCAGCATAGTCTTGAGGGTTAATTCTGTGACAGGGTTATTTGAAGATGGCATGTCAGTTAAAACATCTGGGGATCCTGAGGACATACCTTCATCTTCATGTCCGTCTTTGTCCGGTCCTACTGAGGTCTGAGAGAAATGAGGGCCCTTCTTCTGTTGTTTCGCAGAGCTCCTGGATGTATGAGATAGAGTTGAGGAGGACGAGGTTTCACGTGTCTGCTCCCTAAGATGGCGGCCTCTGAGTTCCTGCAGCATCACAGTTGGAGGTAACGCTCGTGCTTGAGGAGGAGCTGTCAGCGTGTGGGGCGACAGAGCCGGAACAGAGCTGCTTCTGCGAGGTGGAGACGTGGAGTGCGGGGATCTCGGAGCTGAGGTAAGTGAGCCTGTTTGTGAACAGGCATCGGCGCCATTTTGGGCCGTCTGGTTGTCATGTGGAAAGTAAAAATCCAGCAGTTTCGCCGGTCTGGACACCGCTTTCCCTCTTCTGGGCATGCCTGGCGGTGTTATCCTCCGGTACGATAAGTTCAGGGTGTAAAGGAGGTATTATGCGTTGAGTAGTCGCTGAATGTCGGTAAGGCAGTACGGAGCTGAGATTTCAAGCGGCCATTCAGTCCGGCAGCCAAGCCACGCCCCCACGACAGGTTCTTTTTAACTGTAGAATTATGGGTGCTTTTAGACATGTGACTTGGCCCACCAGCGCTTGGTCGCACATGTATTTGCATATTTAGACCAAAGTTTCTGGAATATTTAAGGAACTGGGCTTGCTAGCCCTTGGCTGCATAGTTAAATAAAAGTATCTGGAATATTCAGGTGACTGGACTTGCTAGAACTAGGCCGCATCCCGTATCTACATATTTAATCAAAGGCCTCACTTGTATCTGCATATTTAAACGAAAATATCTTGAGCTTCCAGAAACTGGGGATATATGTGAGGTAGTCATTTTTCCATCCTATAGAGCAGAAAGTATTGCGCTTCTCATTGCTAAGGAGTGACTATACCATGCCGACGTCCACTAGAGAAAAAAACCTGAATACGGGCATGAAAATGCGCCCAACTACTCCTTGTGTATTGCAGCTAGAATCATTGGAAATCAGAAGAAAAAGCACAAGTTGGATACAAGACTATATGGCCCTGTTTACACTGAGTGTAAAATTCAGCCTCAAAATTCAGTTTGGAATTTGCCTGCATGTCTCGTTTTTAGCTTGCGCCCATTGAGCGCCACAGTTAAAAACACAGCGAAATACGCTTTCTCTGCCTCCCATTGATGTCAATGGGAGGTCAGAGACGTAAACGCTTGCGGGAAAAAAACGTCTCCGCCTCCCATTGAAATATATGGGAGGCATTTTCGGACTTTTTGGGCGCATTTTCAGTCGCAATTTCCGCTTCAAAAAAATTCAGTGTGAACAGGGCCCATGAATCCCAAAAGCAGCAAGAATAGAATATCTGCATATTCTAAAAATCCTGATAATACAAGTGAACCGTATACAATAATGATGGAGGACTCTGTATTGTCACATGGGTCGGATATTAGCCAGTACGCTTCTTTAGCCCCACAGGCTCTTATTGGAAGACAAGGCAAAATTATCCTGAAGAAGATTCTCACTACGGTTAAAAAACCAATATAGCAGTAGAGTATTTGAAGACACAAATGAGAACTGTATGGTTGGATATATTATTAATAAGAGATAAGAGAATGGTGGAGCATCCGTTGCATTTAAATATGGAGACGGTTAAAATCCTTGAACAGTCAAACTTTGCAGCTAAAACCATAGATTTGGAGGACAGATCTAGAAAATCAAATAGAAGAATCCTAGGCTTCATAGAGGGGCCGGATTGTGTCAAGTTTCTACAGAATTGGTTATTGTAATCACTTCCTAATGAATCTTTTTTAAAGTAATTTGCCAATCAAAGGGTGCACAGGATTCCGACAAAATCTGTGGTGGTTTACAAATCAACTTAGAAAAGATACGCTATTTTACGAGCCGCCAAACTGACGCCAACCTAAAGCATAATGGCCAGCAGATTAGAAACTATACTGATTTTTCCGAAAAGTAGACAAACATTCAATGGAATTATCGCCTGACTGAGAAAATCAGAAATTGAGTATTCTAGGAGTTTTTCATCTAAATTGAGAGTTGTGTACAAAGCAAAGGTTCCTTTTTTTTTTTATTAATATATCTTCTCCGGACGTAGTGATGTGGATGGACTCTGAGGGTCTTTAGGGCTATTGATATATAATGCTGTCTGTTAAAGTGAGAGTTACCTGCTGAGTCATAATTGTTGATTTTTTTTTTGTTCTCTTAGAATGTGCTGGGGGAGTTATTATGATGGAATCTAGTACTAGTATGGGCAGAGCTTAGTGCTACTTATTGTGAAGGAGCGGAGTATTAGCATGGTTGGAGTTTAGTACTAAACTGTTTTCTATATGGCTGGCAGTGGGCTTGTAGTGGGCTGGTGCGGAGTGTGGAAGCAGTGGCGGATTATCATTAGGGCGTTTCGGGTGGTCGCCCGGGGCCCAAGGCTCCCAGGGGGCCCATGACCGCCCGAACCCCCTCATGCCCAGTGGTGTCGCTAGCACCAGAGGGAGCCCCGGTGCCAGGACCGCACCTGTCAGGCGAGGGGAGCTTCGCTTCTACTTAGCAGCCGTGGTCTGTGCTGCTTTAGAAGCTCCCCCTCCAGCCCCCCTTCCCTGCTCTAAACATCTCTCCTCTGCTGCTAGCTGTCGGGACATGGGTGAGGGGAGACTGTCGGCGGGCTCTGTGCTGTGAGCAGGAGAAGAGCTGCAGTGAAGACATAAAAGGTAAGTGCATGTGTGTTTAATGTCCATATTCATGTGTGTTTAATGTCCATATTCATGTGTGTTTAATGTCCATATTCATGTGTGTTTAATGTCCATATTCATGTGTGTTTAATGTGCATATTCATGTATGTTTAATGTCCATATTCATGTGTGTTTAATGTCCATATTCATGTATGTTTAATGTCCATATTCATGTGTGTTTAATGTCCATATTCATGTGTGTTTAATGTCCATATTCATGTGTGTTTAATGTCCATATTCATGTGTTTACAAGGTGTACTTTGTGTACTATGCATACTTTGTGTATAATGTGCGTACTTTGTGTATAATGTGCCTACTTTGTGTACTTTGTGCATAATGTGTGTACTTTGTGTACTGTGCGTACTTTGTGCATAATGTGCGTACTTTGTACTGTGCGTACTTTGTGCATAATGTGTGTACTGTGTGTACTTTGTGCATAATGTGCGTACTTTGTGCATAATGTGGTACTTTGTGTACTGTGCGTGCTTTGTGCATAATGTGCCTACTTTGTGTACTTTGTGCATAATGTGCGTACTTTGTGCATAATGTGCCTACTTTGTGTACTTTGTGCATAATGTGTGTACTTTGTGCATAATGTGCGTACTTTGTGCATAATGTGCGTACTTTGTGTACTGTGTGTACTTTGTGCATAATGTGCCTACTTTGTGTACTAGTGTTTAGGTAGTGTTAGCAATAGTTACGGCACGGCAGGGTGGTGGTGGAGAAGGGGGGCCCAAGTTTGGGTAACAGCCCAGGGCCCATGGTCTTCTTAATCCGCCACTGTGTAGAAGGTGAGCGTTATGCTGTGGGGACTCAAAAATAGATATTGGGATGCACTCCTCAATCTATTGGCGTGGTGCTAGTAAGGTAGGGACGAGAATCCCACAATATTGGAAATATATAACCCCAGCACACACAGAGGTACACAAAAGATCCAGATGCAAACAAATTTAAGTTTTATTGCAACAGAAGTTGGTAAAGTTGAGGTAGTAAGCGACTTGGTAAACCTCAGCCTTTGTCACTGTCGCTGTTCACACACAGGGAAGATCCGGCGGACATCCCATACCAGTGATATCTACGAATAGCGACAGTGACAAAGGCCGAGGTTCGGCCGAAACGTCTTTACCAAGTCGCTTACTACCTCAACTTTACCAACTTTGTTTGAATAAAACCTAAATTTGTTTGCATCTGGATCTCTTGTGTACCTCTGTGTGTGCTGGGGTTATATATTTCCAATGCTGTGGGGACTAGCGGGTTGGTGGTAACAAACCAGTTGGTCAATTGGGAGTGGGGGAGGTTGGATAGGAAAATGGGTTGGGGGAGAAGGGAAAGATTTTTTTTTTCTTTCTTTGTTATGACATATGTTGTTAACCCCTTCTCGACATTTGCCGTATGGGTACGCCATGGAAAGCCATGACTTCCCACAATTAGCCGTATCCATACGCCAAATAATCGCCGGATATCAGCGGTATCTTACAGCTGACATCCGGCTGTAATGGCGGGGACCGAAATTAGCTTCGATCCCCGCCATTAACCCCTTCACTGCAGCGTTCAAACGTGATCGCTACATTTAAGGTGTTTGGAGCTCATCGGAACCCCGGCAATGACATTGTCGGGGTTCCGGTGGCTGCAATGGCAACCGGAGGCCTAATACTGGCCTCCCGGTCTGCCTAGCATGGAAGCTGGTCAAGAGCCGCCCGGCGGCGGAGCCTGATCTGCTTCCGTAGCCGCCGGCAAGATGGCGCCGGCTCAGGAGCTGATCCGGCGTCATCAGAAGTGGAAGTCAGCTGTATTTTACAGCTGACATCCACCTGTAATGGCAGGAAGCGGAGCTAGCTCCGATCCCTGATATTAACCCCTTCGATGCAACAATCGAAAGCGATTGCTGCATCTAAGCGGTTGCTAGCGGATCGCCAGCCCTGACAGCCAATCAGGATCGGCGACTGCTGCTATGGCAACAGGAGACACAATGGCCTCCTGCTCTGCCATTACGGAAGCCGATTAGGCCCCGGCGGGAAGCGGAGCCTAATCGGGTTGCTGTCAGTGAATAACTGACAGATCTAATACATTGCATTACATAGGTAGTGCAATTTATTAGAAAAAAATAAATCTGACAGTTGGACCTTCAAGTCCCTTAGTGGGACTTGAGAAAAAGTGTAAAAAAAAAAGGGAAAAAAATAAAAGTTTGAAAACATAATAAAAGTTTAAAGTAATAAAATAAAACACAATCGCCCTGTTCCCTTATCAAGTCCTTTATTATTGAAAAAAATAAATAAACCATACGTATTTGTTATCGCCGCAACCGTAACGACCTGAGGTATCAAAATATTATATTATTTATTGCACACGGTGAACAGCATAAAAAAAAAACGTCAAAAACTATACCAGAGTTTCTGTTTTTTGGTCACTTTGCCCTACAAATATTGGAATAAAAAGTGATCAAACAGTCGCACGTATCCAAAAATGGTACCTATAAAAACTATAGCTCGTTTCACAAAAAACAAGCCCTCCTACAGCTCCGTCGACAAAAAATTAAAAAAGTTATGGTTCTCACAACGTGGTGACAGAAAAAATACATTCTTTTTACAAAAGTAATTTTATTGTGCAAAACGTTATAAAAAAAGTTCTATAAATTAGGTATCGCCGGAATCGTACTGACCCGCAAAATAAAGGTAACGTAATTTATAACGCGTGGTGAACGCTGTATAAAAAAACCTAAAAAAACTATGCCAGAATTGCATTTTTTTGGTTACCTGGCCTCCAAAAAATAGGATAAAAGGTGATCAAAAAGTCGCATGGACTCCAAAATGGTACCAATAATAACTACGGCTCGTCCCGCAAAAAAACAGCCCTCATACCACTACGTCTATGAAAAAAATAAAATTAGTTATGGCTCCAATAAGTTAGGAAATAAAAAATATGCAGTTGTGCAGATCAGAGGGGAACATTTCATCTGTTTCAAGAGGCGATTTATCAAGGCACTAAAATTAGGGAACCAGGAAGGGGAGGGCCCAAACATATCCGCTGGAAGCGACGGTGCCCGTATTATACCAGGACAACACTTTCCCAGCAAAATTCCCCAAACTGCAAAGGTGCGGAGTGTGGACCAAAAGGGGGATAAGAAAGGACGCCATATATCAGTGCGACACTGGCCTGTGCAGAAAGGATTGCTTCACAGCGTAACACACTTCTATGCATCATTTTATTGGTTTTTTACCCCATTATTATACTACCTGACTATGCCCCTGATATACTCTGCCCAGCTTACATGTACCCCCACATTATAAACGGAAACACCAGCAATACTCACACAAATCTACTACCAAGAAAAATCTGCTCTCCAAAAGCCAAATGGCGCTCCCTCCGCTCTGAACCCTACAGTGTGCCCAAACAGCAGTTTCCTTCCACATACAGTGAAGGAAATAAGTATTTGATCCCTTGCTGATTATGTAAGTTTGCCCACTGTCAAAGACATGAACAGTCTAGAATTTTTAGGCTAGGTTAATTTTACCAGTGAGAGATAGATTATATAAAAAAAAAAAAAGAAAATCACTTTGTCAAAATTATATATATTTATTTGCATTGTGCACAGAGAAATAAGTATTTGATCCCTTTGGCAAACAAGACTTAATACTTGGTGGCAAAACCCTTGTTGGCAAGCACAGCAGTCAGACATTTTTTGTAGTTGATGATGAGGTTTGCACACATGTTAGATGGAATTTTGGCCCACTCCTCTTTGCAGATCATCTGTAAATCATTAAGATTTCGAGGCTGTCGCTTGGCAACTCGGATCTTCAGCTCCCTCCATAAGTTTTCGATGGGATTAAGGTCTGGAGACTGGCTAGGCCACTCCATGACCTTAATGTGCTTCTTTTTGAGCCACTCCTTTGTTGCCTTGGCTGTATGTTTCGGGTTATTGTCGTGCTGGAAGACCCAGCCACGAGCCATTTTTAATGTCCTGGTGGAGGGAAGGAGGTTGTTACTCAGGATTTGACGGTACATGGCTCCATCCATTCTCCCATTGATGCGGTGAAGTAGTCCTGTGCCCTTAGCAGAGAAACACCCCCAAAACATAATGTTTCCACCTCCATGCTTGATAGTGGGGACGGTTTTTCTTTGGGTCATAGGCAGCATTTCTCTTCCTCCAAACACGGCGAGTTGAGTTAATTCCAAAGAGCTCAATTTTAGTCTCATCTAACCACAGCACCTTCTCCCAATCACTCTCAGAATCATCCAGATGTTCATTTGCAAACTTCAGATGGGCCTGTACATGTGCCTTCTTGAGCAGGGGGACCTTGCGGGCACTGCAGGATTTTAATCCATTACGGCGTAATGTGTTACCAATGGTTTTCTTGGTGACTGTGGTCCCAGCTGCCTTGAGATCATTAACAAGTTCCCCCCTTGTAGTTTTCGGCTGAGCTCTCACCTTCCTCAGGATCAAGGATACCCCACGAGGTGAGATTTTGCATGGAGCCCCAGATCGATGTCGATTGACAGTCATTTTGTATGGCTTCCATTTTCTTACTATTGCACCAACAGTTGTCTCCTTTTCACCCAGCGTCTTACTTATGGTTTTGTAGCCCATTCCAGCCTTGTGCAGGTCTATGATCTTGTCCCTGACATCCTTAGAAAGCTCTTTGGTCTTGCCCATGTTGTAGAGGTTAGAGTCAGACTGATTAATTGAGTCTGTGGACAGGAGTCTTTTATACAGGTGACCATTTAAGACAGCTGTCTTTAATGCAGGCACCAAGTTGATTTGGAGCGTGTAACTGGTCTGGAGGAGGCTGAACTCTTAATGGTTGGTAGGGGATCAAATACTTATTTCTCTGTGCACAATGCAAATAAATATATATAATTTTGACAGTGATTTTCAGTTTTTTTTTAATATAATCTATCTCTCACTGGTAAAATTAACCTAGCCTAAAAATTCTAGACTGTTCATGTCTTTGACAGTGGGCAAACTTACAAAATCAGCAAGGGATCAAATACTTATTTCCTTCACTGTATATGGCATCGTCATACCCGGGAGAACCCTTTTAACAATTTTTGGGGTGTGTTTCTCCAGTGGCATAAGCTGGGAATGACATATTTGCCACTGAAATGGCATATCTAGGGAAAAATATAAATTTTTAATTCGCACCATCAGTAGCGCATTCATTTATGGAAAAGACCTGTGGGGTGAAAATGCTCACTACACCCCTTAATAAATGCCTTGAGGGGTGTAGTTTCCAAATGGGGTCACTTCTCAGGGGTTTCTTTTATTATTTCACATCTGATCCTCTGCAATTGTGAACCAATACTTTGTAAATCGCCAAATTAGGCCTCAATTTTACATGGTACTGTTTCACTCCTGAGCCTGGTCGAATGTCCAGGCAAAAGATTAGGGCCACATGTAGGGTGTTTCTAAAACCAGGAAACACAGCATAATAATTATAGAGCTTGTCTTGTTATGGTGGCACAAGCTGGGCACCACATATTGGCATATATATGGAAAAAATCCCATTTTCACTCTGCAACATCGAGTGCACACTAATTTCTACAAAACACCTGCACGGTTAACATGCTTACTACACCCCTAGGTAAATGCATTGAGGGGTGTAGTTTCCAAAATGGGGTCAATTCTGGGGGGTTTCCACTGTTTTGTTCCCACAGGCGCCCAGAAACCAATCCAGCAAAATCTGCACTCCAAATGGCGCTCCTTCCCTTCTAGGCCTTGCCGTGTGCCCAAACAGCAGTTTATGACCACATATGGGGTATTGCCGTACTCGGGAGAAATTGCTTTACAAATGTTGGGTTCTTTTTTTTCCTTTATTTGTTGAGAAAATGAAACATTTTGCGCTAAAGCTATGTCTTATTGAAGAAAAAGGATTGTTTTTATTTTCACTGCCCAATTCTAACAAATTCTATTAAACATCTGTGGGGTCAAAATGTTCACTACACCCCTAGATGAATTCCTCAAGGGGTGTAGTTTCCTAAATGGAGTCACTTTTTGGGCGTTTTCATTGTTTTGTCCCCTCAGACAAAGACAGCCCCCACTCCCACCTCAGACGCGTCAACCTCCACGATAAATGGCTCCATTTGGTTGGGCTGAACCAACACCGGGGCCGAGATAAAGCACTTCTTAAGGACCTCAAATGCCTGGACAGCCTCAGGAGGCCAGCGGAGGAGATCAGCACCCTTACGAGTGAGGTCCGTAAGAGGCTTAGCGATGACCGAGAAATTAGCAATAAATCTCCTGTAATAATTAGCGAACCCCAAGAAGCACTGTAACACCTTCAGGAAGGCAGGTTGGACCCATTCCGCCACAGCCTGGACCTTGGCGGGGCCCATGCGGAATTCATGAGGATTGAGGATTTGACCCAAAAATGGTATCTCCTGCACCCCAAACACACATTTTTCAGTCTTTGCAAACAGTTTGTTTTCCCGAAGGACCTGGAGCACCTTCCTGACATGCTCAATGTGGGAGGACCAGTCCTTGCAAAACACAAGCATGTCATCAAGGTACACTACAATAAATACCCCCAGGTAATCTCTTAAAATCTCATTTATGAAATTCTGGAAGACCGCGGGAACATTACACAACCCAAAGGGCATGACGAGGTATTCGAAATGACCTTCGGGCGTGTTAAACGCAGTCTTCCACTCATCCCCCTCTTTGATGCAGATAAGGTTATACGCCCCCCGTAGATCAAACTTAGAGAACCATTGGGCTCCCTGAACCTGATTAAAGAGATCAGGAATCAAAGGAAGGGGATACTGGTTCCTTACAGTGACCATATTCAAGTTACGGTAGTCAATGCATGGCCTAAGACCACCATCCTTCTTCCCTACGAAGAAGCCAGCACCTACCGGAGAAGTAGAGGGGCGAATGTAACCCTTGCCCAGGCATTCCTGGATATACTCTCTCATGGCTTCACGTTCGGGACAAGAGAGATTAAATATCCTACCCTTAGGGAGCTTAGCTCCTGGTACCAAATCGATAGCGCAATCGTATTCTCTATGAGGAGGTAACACTTCGGAAGCCTCCTTAGAGAAAACATCAGCGAAGTCCTGAACAAACTCGGGTAGCGTGTTCACCACCTCAGGGGGAGAAATAGAATTAACAGAAAAACATAACGTCAAGCATTCATTACCCCATTTGGTAAACTCCCCAGTATTCCAGTCAAACGTCGGATTATGCAACTGCAACCAGGGAAGGCCTAAAACCAAATCGGACGATAATCCCTGCATCAACAGTACAGAGCACTGCTCCAAATGCATGGAGCCAACAAGGAGTTCAAAAACAGGGGTATGCTGTGTAAAATAACCATTAGCAAGAGGAGTGGAGTCGATACCCACTACCGGGACAGGTTTAGGCAAATCAATCAAAGGCATAGCTAGAGACATAGCAAATTCCACAGACATGATATTAGCAGACGACCCTGAATCCACGAAGGCACTGCCGGTAGCAGACCTACCACCAAAAGAGACCTGAAAGGAAAGCAAGATTTTATTACGTTTCATATTTACGGGAAATACCTGTGCGCCCAAGTGACCTCCCCGATGATCACTTAGGCGCGGAAGTTTTCCGGCTGCTTATTCTTATGCCTAGGACAGGTGTTCACTTGATGCTTGTCATCCCCACAATAGAAGCAGGGACCATTCTTCCTGCGGAACTCTCTACGTTGTTGGGGGGACACGGAGGCCCCGAGTTGCATAGGTACCTCCGAGTCTTCCGTGGAAGAACGAAGCAACGGAACCTCGGGAGGCATCATGGGGGAGTCAGAGGAGAAAACACAAAATCTTTCACGTTGTCATTCCCTGAGACATCGGTCAAGTCGTACCGCTAAAGCCATAACCTGGTCTAGGGAATCAGAAGAGGGATAGCTAACTAGCAGGTCTTTCAGGGCGGACAGACCCAACCTAAACTGGCACCTTAAGGCAGGGTCATTCCACTGAGAAGCTACGCACCACTTCCTAAGGTCAGAGCAATACTCCTCAACAGGTCTCTTACCCTGACGTAAGGTCACCAGCTGACTCTCGGCAAAGGCAGTCCTGTCAGTCTCGTCATAAATGAGTCCGAGAGCAGAAAAGAAAAGATCAACGGAGGAAAGTTCAGGGGCGTCAGGAGCCAAGGAGAAGGCCCATTCTTGGGGCCCTTCCTGGAGCCGGGGCATAATTATACCCACCCGCTGGCTCTCAGAACCTGAGGAGTGGGGCTTTAAACGATAATAGAGCCTACAACTCTCCCGAAAGGAGAGAAAAGTCTTCCGGTCCCCTGAGAACCGGTCAGGCAACTTGAGGTGGGGTTCAAGAGGTGAGGTGAGGGGCACTACCATGGTAGCATCAGGCTGGTTGACCCTCTGAGCCAGGGCCTGGACCTGTAGTGAGAGACCCTGCATTTGCTGAACCAGGGTCTCAAGGGGGTCCATAGTGGTGTGAGGGACCAGGGTAGAGTAGGTATATGGGCTTGTGATTATGTAATGACAGGGATAGGGAAACAAACAAGTGCGCCCTAAACTACCCGCCACTCAGTCCCTGCCTACTTGCAACGACCCGCCCTAGGCGACGGGGTACAACTGGGCGACGGTCCCTACACTCAATAAGTGCACGACAGACAACCAGACAAGGAAACACAGAACAAAGGGAAATGGGGCAGTTGCCCACGGCAACACCGTGAGCAACAAGAGTAGTAAACGAGCCGAGTCAAACCAGGAGAGTACGAGGTGCCAAACGCAGAGCAGGAGAGTAGTGAACAAGCCGAGTCAAACCAGGAGAGTACGAGGTGCCAAACGCAGAGCAGGAGAGTAGTGAACAAGCCGAGTCAAACCAGGAGAGTACGAGGTGCCAAACGCAGAGCAGGAGAGTAGTGAACAAGCCGAGTCAAACCAGGAGTGTACGAGGTACCAAACGCAGAGCAGAAGAGTAGTCAGTAAGCCAGGGTCAATACGAAGCAGGGACAAGTATTTCAAGAAGCTGCAGCAGGGCCAGGAAACCAACAGAGAAGAATCACAAGCAAGGAGGAACAGGAAAGGCAGGTATAAATAGACAGAGGGTGGGAGCTAGCTCTGTCTGGCCAGGCTGTGATAGGCTCTCCCACTCCTAAGCCTGCCATCCTGAGTGGTGGAAGATGGAGTCAGTCTCACAGACATAGAAGCAGGTGCAGACTGATTACCTATGGGCGTGGATACAGAAGCTGTGCCTGGCAGATCCTTAACAAAACCTACATTTTCTTTATAAAAATTTAGATTGTCATTTTCAGGGCCTACTTCCAATAATTTCTGCAAAAAACCTGTGGGGTCTAAACGCTCACTATACTCGTAGATAATTTCCTCAATGGGTGTAGTTTCCAAAATGGGGTCACTTGTGGGGGGTTTCCGCTGTTTTATCCCCTCCGGGGCTTTGCAAATTTGACATGGCCTCCGCAAACCATTCCTGCTAAATGTGAACTCCAAAAGCCAAATAACGCTCTTTCCCTGCTAAGCCCTGCCGTGTGTCCAAACAGCCAATTATGACCACATGTGGGGTATTGTTTTACTTGGATGAAATTGCTTTACAAATTTTGCGGTGCTTTTTCTCCTTTAGTCCTTGTGGAAATTAGAAAAAAAATCGCTAAACCTACATTTTCTTTGAAAAAATTTAGATTTTAATTTTCACGACCTCCTTCCAATAATTTCTGTCAAAAACCTGTGCGGTCAAAATGCTCACTATACCCCTAAATAATTTCCTTGAGGTGTGTAGTTTCCCAAATGGGGTCACTTTTGGGCGATTTCCACTGTTTTGGCACCGCAAGAGCCCTTCAAACCTGACATGGTGCCTAAAATATATTCTAATAAAAATAAGGCCCCAAAATGCTTCAGTCCAGTAGTACACTAGAGCCACATGTGGGATATTTCCTAAAACTGCAGAAACTGGGCAATAGATATTGAGTTGCATTTCTCTGGTAAAACTTTCTGTGTTATAAAAAAAATTGGATTAAAAATGAATTTCTGCAAAAAAATATGAAATTTGTAAATTTCACCTCTACTTTGCTTTAATTCCTGTGAAACGTCTATTTTGTAAATGCTGTTTTGAATACTTTGAGGGGTATAGTTTTTAAAATGGGGTGACTTTTTGGGGGTTTCTAATATATAAGGCCCTCAAAGCCACTTCACAACTGAACTCGCCCCTGTAAAAATAGCCTTTTGACATTTTCTTGAAAATGGGAGAAATTGCTGCTAAAGTTTAAAGCCTTGTAACGTCCTAGAAAAATAAAAGGATGTTGATGAAAAAAACGATGGCAATCTAAAGTAGACATATGGGGGATGTTAATTAGCAACAATTTTGTGTGCTATAACTGCCTGTCTTACAAGCAGATTGTAATGTCGGGGTAGGGAGACAGACAGGTGAGCCCTAATCTACCCGCCACTCAGTCCCTGCCTACTTGCACGGCCCGTCCTAGGCGACGGCGTACAACTGGGTGACGGTCCCTACGCTCAATAAGTGCACGACAGACAAACAGACAAGGTTACACAGAAGCTAAGGGAAATGGGGCTGTTGCCCACGGCAACACCGTGAGCAACAAGAGTAGTGAACGAGCCGAGTCAAACCAGGAGTGTACGAGGTACCAAACACAGAGCAGGAGAGTAGTCTGTAAAGCCAGGGTCAATTTGAAGCAGAGGTCAATAGTACTAGCAGGAACAGCAGAGCCAGGAAACCAGACAGAATCACAGGCAAAGGAAGAGCAGAAAATGAAGGTATAAATAGACCGAGGGCGGGAGCTAGCTCCGTCTGGACAGGCTGTGATAGGTTCTCCCACTCCTCAGCCTACCAGCCTGAGTGGTAGCAGATCGAGTCACTCTATCAGACCTAGGAGCAGATGCAGACTGATTAACCACGGGCGTCGACACAGAAGCTGTGTCTGGCAGATCCTTTACACAAATACATTTAAATTAAGAAAAATTAACATTTTTGCAATTTTTCGCAAAATTTTGGTGTTTTTCACAATTAAATACTGAACATATCGAGCAAATTTTGCCAGTAACATAAAGTCCAATGTGTCACGAGAAAACAATCTCAGAATCGCTTGGATAGGTAAAAGCATTCCAAAGTTATTACCACATGAAATGAAACTTGTCAGATTTGAAAAATGAGGCTCTGTCAGGAAGGTCAAAAGTAGCCAAAGAGGGAAGGGGTTAAACATTCTATCATGTAATGTGCCCAGTATGGGGAGTAGACTAAAGAGTTGCAGTATTCGAATTAATAAAACACGATCTTTCTTCCATAGTGTGTCTCCAGGAGACGCATGTGACTAGGGAGTTTCCTCAATGCAAAAACAATGGAGAACTCAGCTATTCTATTCTTGTTACACAAACTCCTCTAGAGTGTGAATGTATCGGGATATTAAAGGGGTTGTCCCGAAAAAAAAAAAATTCTAAAAAGTGTCCCCCAGCCTTGGTTTGCCTTCCCTAATACCCCCTATTAAACGTCTAACCAGTTTCTGTTTGATCTTCATCGTCACTGCTGCTCTTTCTTTTTGTTTACATCCCTTGCTGTCTGTTTCCTGTCTTGTAACCCACCATACCCATGATCCCCTGCTGCATCTGAGGAGACAGTTGCATTCCCCCCCCTCCTCCAAAGCATCTCAGCTATTTGCATACTGCCACGCCCCTCTATGTTCACAGGTCATTCCCTGCTCTAATTCCTGGCAGCGCCCTCCCTGCACACCGTCCTACACACTAATAATCATTATCCTTTGTGCCTCCATCTATCCCTGATCTAAGTACAGGCACCCATTGTCACGGACACTGGGTTTGTGGACCCACTAGGCCGCTCCGCCGTAGCGGGGAGGCAGCTGACCAGGTCACAGTCTATGTGAAAGTAAGATGGCAGACAGTAATGCTTAGGTACCTGAAATAGTCCGGGCGGTGACTGTGGCTTCAGCACGGATGGAGGCAGGTGCGGAAAGTGGCGCCAGACGTAGCGGGCAGTATACGATGAGCAGATGGCACTTGACGTGGCAGAAGACACTTGACGTGGCAGATGGCACTTGACGTGGCAGATGGCACTCGACGTGGCAGATGACACTTGAACACGGGTAGGCACAGGAACAATGCGGAATACAGGAACGGTAACAGGGCACGGGTAACAGCTGGAACGGGAGACACTAAGGGACCATTTGCGAGACAGACTGGGAAAGACTAACAATGCTCAGGCAAGGATCAGAAGGGCTGGGGCATTCTTATAGGGCAGGAAATCATGTGGGTTAATGATCATTGTTTTCATGTGCGCGCGCTGGCCCTTTAAGAGCGGGCGCGAGCGTGCGCACGCACCCTACGGGACCCAGACGGACGGAGCGGAAGTGAGCGCTGGCATCTCCTAGGAGGGAGACGGAGGCCAGCGCTCACAGATCCATGGCTGCGGGCGTCGGGAGGTGAGTGAACCCGACGGCCCGCGGCCATGGGCGCTACAGTATCCCCCCTCTTACGCCCCCTCTTCTTGGGACCAGAGTGAGAGAGGAACTTTTTAATAAGAGTAGGGGCGCTGAGGTTCTCTTCTGGCTCCCAGGACCTCTCCTCAGGACCAAACCCTCTCCAGTCCACCAGATAGAAAGTCCTTCCTCCTACCCTCTTGCGTGTCCAGGATCTCCTTTACCTCGAATACATCAGAAGGACCGCTGGAAGCAACTGTGGAACTAGAGGTCTTGCTGTAGCGGTTCAGGACCACTGGTTTCAGGAGGGACACATGGAAGGAGTTAGGGATTTTGAGGGTAGGGGGCAGCCGCAGCTTATAGGAAACAGGGTTAATTTGTTGCAGGATCTCGAAGGGACCAAGGAACCTGGGAGCAAACTTGTATGAAGGCACCCTCAAGCGAATGTTTCTAGTGGACAGCCAGACTTTAGTCCCAGGAAGATACTGAGGCGGCTCTCTTCTTTTGGTATCTGCCTTACGCTTCATGCGATCTACCGCCAGCAAAATAGAGGACCGGGTCTGTTGCCAGATTTGCAGGAAGTCCCCATATGCAGAGTCAGCAGCGGGTACCTGAGATGAAGTAGACACTGGAAGAGGAACTCTGGGATGTTGACTGTACACGATGTGAAACGGAGTGGAGGTGGTGGACTCACTTGTGTGGTTATTATATGAAAACTCCGCCCATGGTAGAAGCTGTACCCAGTTATCGTGCTGTGAAGAGATGAAGTGGCGGAGATAATTTTCCATGATCTGGTTGATCCTCTCAACTTGCCCATTGGACTGGGGGTGATAGGCAGAGGAAAAGTCCAAACTCACATCCAGGAGTTTACAGAGGGCTCTCAAGAACTTGGAGGTAAACTGAACCCCCCGGTCGGACACAATGTGAAGAGGCAAGTCATGCAAGCGGAAGATGTGCTGAATGAAGAAGCTTGCCAGTCGAGGAGCAGAGGGTAGGCCGGTCAGCGGGATAAAATGTGCCATCTTAGAGAACCGGTCCACCACCACCCAGATGGTGTTGCATCCTGCTGAGAGAGGAAGGTTCGTGACGAAGTCCATAGCGATGTGCTGCCAGGGGCCACTGGGTACAGGCAGGGGTTGAAGCAGGCCGGCAGGCTTGCTGTGAGCCACCTTGTTAGAGGCACACACCGTGCAAGCAGAGACAAAGTCCAGAACATCCTTAGGTAGCGTGGGCCACCAGAAGTGACGAGCGATTAGGTCTTGGTTCTTACGGACACCGGCGTGCCCAGCTAGTTTAGAACTGTGTCCCCAGCGGAGAATTCTTTTTCTGTCTGCCAACCGAACAAAAGTTCTCCCTGGAGGGATATTTCTAAGCTGCAGAGGATTGGCGGTGACAACGCAGGATGGGTCTATGATCGTCTGAAGGGACTCCACCGTGTCTTCCGTTTAGAATGATCTGGACAGGGCATCGGCCCTCATGTTCTTGTCAGCGGGACGGTAGTGGAGCAGAAATTGGAAACGGGTGAAGAACAGTGACCACCTGGCTTGACGAGGATTCAGTCTTTGAGCGGACTGAAGGTAAGTGAGATTCTTGTGGTCGGTGAAGATCAGGATGGGGTGAGCAGCGCCCTCCAGAAGATGTCTCCACTCCTCCAGGGCCAATTTGATAGCCAGTAGCTCCCGATCTCCAATGGAATAATTGCGCTCAGCAGAGGAAAACAGTCTTGAGTAGTAGCCACACACTACTGCCTTTCCTTTGGAGCTCCTCTGGAACAGAAGTGCGCCTGCACCAACAGAGGAAGCATCCACTTCCAGTGAGAACTGCCGAGATATGTCAGGGTGATGGAGGATCGAAGTTGAAGTGAAGGCTTTCTTGAGGCTAATGAATGCGGACTCTGCCTCCGGAGTCCACACCTTGGCGTTCACACCCTTCTTGGTAAGGGTAGAGATGGGGGCCGTCAGAGAAGAAAAGTTCGGAATAAACTGGCGGTAGAAATTTGCGAAACCCAGGAACCGCTGTATGGCCTTTAGGCCTTGAGGACGTGGCCATTCCAGGACAGACTTTAACTTCTCAGGGTCCATCTTAAGGCCTTGATCCGAGATGACATAGCCCAGGAAGGGCAGAGACCTCTTTTCAAAGGTGCATTTCTCTAACTTGTCATACAAGCGATTCTCTCTTAGTCGCAGAAGAACTTGACGAACGTGCCTCCGATGGATCATCAGATCTGGGGAGAAGATTAGAATATCATCGAGATAAACTACAACACACGTATAGAGGAGATCTCGGAAGATGTAATTAACGAACTCCTGAAATACTGCGGGAGCGTTACACAGTCCGAAGGGCATCACTCGGTATTCGTAGTGCCCATCGCGGGTGTTAAATGCCGTCTTCCATTCGTCACCCCGGCGAATCCGGATTAGATTATAGGCCCCCCGCAGATCTAGCTTGGAAAAAATTTTGGCTCCTCTTATGCGATCCAACAGCTCGGAAATGAATGGTTACGGGTATTTGTTCTTGACCGTGATCTGATTGAGACCACGGTAGTCAATGCAGGGTCGGAGAGATCCATCTTTCTTTTTAGCGAAGAAGAATCCTGCCCCGGCCGGGGAGGAAGATTTTCGAATAAAACCCCTCTCCAAGTTCTCCTTGATATAGGCTGACATCGATAAAGTCTCTGGCAAGGAGAGAGGATATACTCGTCCACGGGGAAGAGAAGCATTGGGAACCAGTTCAATGGGACAGTCATAATTCCGATGTGGAGGCAACGTCTCAGCCTCTCGTTTGCAGAAGACATCCGCAAAACTGGCATACTGAGAAGGTAGATCGGAGAGTGACTGAGGCAGAGGGGGCACAACAGGACGGACTTGTGACAGGCAATGGCTATGGCATCTGGAGCCCCATTGAAGAACCTCTCCAGAACTCCAGTCGAGTGTCGGGGCGTGTAGACGGAGCCATGGCAGACCCAGCAGGATAGGATTGATAGCCTTGGGTAGTACCAGGAAGGAGATCTGTTCTGAGTGAAGAGCTCCGACCCGTAATGTCACCGGCTCAGTGATGAGCATGATTGGATCAGGCAGCGGTAGACCATTCACAGAGGCAACTGCCAGGGGTCTCTCCAGACGGACTGTGGGTAGTTGAAACCGATCCACTAGATCTTGGTGGATAAAATTAGCAGCCGCTCCGGAGTCAAGATAGGCGGAGGAAGGATGTGAAGTCTGTCCTGTGTCTGACGATGGCCACAGGTATCGATTATTTGGAAGAGGTTTTAACGTTTGGAGACGTTCCACCTAGAGTTGCCTCTCCAACCAACACTAGGTACTGGAGTTTGCCGGTTTCTGTGGGCATTGACGCACAAAATGACCCTTGAGGCCGCAATACATGCAAAGTCCAGAGGAGCGTCTGCGCTGCTTCTCCTGTTTAGATAACCGGACTCTGTCTACCTGCATGGGTTCTTCAGGTAGCGCACTAGGAGTGGACAATTGTGGTCTCTGGGCAGGGGGTGCTGGTCTGTGGGCCCGGCTCTCCTGACGAACCTCTTGAGAGCGCTCCTGGATTCTCATATCAACCCGGGTGGCTAACAGGATGAGGGCATCCAAGGTAGAAGGAAGGTCGCGGGCTGCCAGTTCGTCCTTGATGTGAGAGGACAGTCCCTGCCAGAAGGTCGCCACCAGTGCCTCATTGTTCCATGCCAGCTCGGCTGTTAGGGTACGGAAGGAGATCGCATACTCCCCTTCTGTGGAGCCTTCTTGCTTGAGGGTCAACAGAGTGGCTGCGGCAGAGGATGTTCGACCCGGCTCCTCGAACACGGCACGAAAGGACTGCAGGAACAAGGCTAGGTCCGAGGATACAGGTCCCTGTTGCTCCAAGATTGGGTTCGCCCATGCGAGGGCCTTGCCAGCGAGGAGGGAGATAATGAACGCTACTTTAGCCTCCTCGAAGGGGAAGAGATGTGGCCGTAGCCTAAAATGCACCGTGCATTGATTAAGAAATCCTCTGCATGCTCTGGGGTCACCGTCGTAGCGAGGAGGAAGAGGCAGAGGAACTGAGGATCCGGAACAAACAGGGGGAGCAACAGGCAGTGGCACGGCAACAGCCTCTGGAGGAAGAACCGGGGGTGGAACAGCGAGTAGATCCAGGCGGACCAGAATAGAATTCACCGCCTCAAGGAGTTGATCCTGACGAGTGCATAGGTCATGCATCTCTGTCTGAATCTTCTGTACTGGGGTCTTGGGCTGGCCAGCGGGTTCCATGGCCTGAGCGTACTGTCACGGACACTGGGTTTGTGGACCCACTAGGCCGTTCCGCCGTAGCGGGGAGGCAGCTGACCAGGTCACAGTCTATGTGAAAGCAAGATGGCAGACAGTAATGCTTAGGTACCTGAAATAGTCCGGGCGGTGACTGTGGCTTCAGCACGGATGGAGGCAGGTGCGGAAAGTGGCGCCAGACGTGGCGGGCAGTATCCGATGAGCAGATGACACTTGACGGGGCAGATGGCACTTGACGTGGCAGATGGCACTCGACGTGGCAAATGGCACTCGACGTGGCAGATGACACTTGAACACGGGTAGGCACAGGAACAATGCAGAATACAGGAACGGTAACAGGGCACGGGTAACAGCTGGAACGGGAGACACTAAGGGACCATTTGCGAGACAGACTGGGAAAGACTAACAATGCTCAGGCAAGGATCAGAAGGGCTGGGGCATTCTTATAGGGCAGGAAATCATGTGGGTTAATGATCATTGTTTTCATGTGCGCGCGCTGGCCCTTTAAGAGCGGGCGCGAGCGTGCGCGCGCACCCTACGGGACCCAGCCGGACGGAGCGGAAGTGAGCGCTGGCATCTCCTAGGAGGGAGACGGAGGCCAGCGCTCACAGATCCATGGCTGCGGGCGTCGGGAGGTGAGTGAACCCGACGGCCCGCGGCCATGGGCGCTACACCCATCTCCCTCCCCCGCCCCTTTCACAGCCTGATAAATGTAAGTCTGCCCACTCCACCTAAGAGACATCTTGGTACACACAATCCAGTCAGCACATTTTCCTCACCTGCTGCTGGATCTGTTCCAAGAAATCCTGTATTAGGCCCTGTTCACACTGAGTTTTTTTGCTGGCAGAAAACTCTGCCTCAAAATTCTGTCTTGAATTTGGATGCAGATTTTGACCTGCCTGCACGCCGTTTGCCGCGGTTTTTGCCCACGGCCATTGAGGGAAAAAGAAGCAACATTCCCTATCTTCAGGCGTTTACTCCTCTGACCTCCCACTGACATCAATGGGAGGCAGAGAAAGCGTCTTTCGCAGCGTTTTTGCCCGTGGCGCTCAATGGCCGCGGGCGAAAAACGTGGCAAACGGCGTGCAGGCAGATCAAAATCTGCCTCAAAATTCTGCTTGAATTTCTGCCTGCAAAAAACTCTGTTTGAACAGGGCCTTACAGTGAAGCAAACACCAAACACTACTCCAAACAATGGTAAAACTTTTCTTTTTTTACATAATTTACTATAAATGTATGTAAGGCCCCATGCACACGAGCGTGCTTTTGTTGCCGCAATTCCCCCGAAAATCCACGGGAAAATTGCGGCCCCATTCATTTCTATGTGCCCATGCACACGACCTTGGTTTCCAAGGCCAGTGCATGGCCCACGAGCCTGGACCGCAGAAAGAAAGGACATGTCTTATTATGGCCGTGTTCTGCGGTCCAGGCTCATAGAAAATAATGGACAGTGAAGTGAGGGACTTCTCCTGGAGCAGAATCCCCGGCCACATCGCCGGGGATTCCGCTTCAGAAGTCCCTGACGTCACTGTGTCCATATATGGACAGTGAAGGCAGGGACTTTTCCTGGAGCGGAATCCCCGGCCACATCGCCGGGGATTCCGCTTCATAAGTCCCTGACGTCACTGTGTCCATATATTGACAGTGAAGGCAGAGACTTCTCCTGGAGCGGAATCCCCGGCCACATCGCCGGGGATTCCGCTTCAGAAGTCCCTAACGACACTGCGTCCATATATGGACACAGTGAAGTTAGGAACTTCTCCTGGAGCGGCCACAGCGTTGCCGAAGCTTTGGCAAGGTATTGGGGATTCCGTTCCTACAGGGAGCAAAAAAACACCCTCCTCCTCACATGCACTTCGCACTGTGAGGAGGAGAAGGAGAGAGCGAGCGACGGAAGACACGGCCGTCACACTACACATCGACACCAAATAGTTAAAATGTGCGCATGCGCAATGGAAAATACACGGCTGCTGAAGACGCAGACATATCATTTAACAGAGCATGCGTGGTGGAGAGTGTCAACCACGCATGCTCTAAGCAGATGGGGAAACACGTGGTACAGTTACGTCATTTGTGACGTAACCGTACATTGTGAAAGCCGGAGACCGGAAGTTAGGTAGCGGAGCGAATGGACGGGTCACGTGACGGAAGATGGGATACGCCGCTACATTCATCTGATCAAACCTAAGTACATTTCAAAGTTATATGTTTTCCATTGTTTAGTTTAACTAAATGTAATTTTTTGCTTCCGGAAAACCCCTTTAAGTATCAACTTATTTCAAAATGATTAGATGATGACGGCCGGTATGTCTTCCAGCTCTGTAACTTAGAGGGTAGAGAGTGTGTTATGGCTTTCATTTATGTCCCCCTTCCCCTTTGCTCCTACTTTGCTGGTGAAGGTACAACTATTTCTTAACAACGACGACATGTATTCACCTACAGTGAAGGAAATAAGTATTTGATCCCTTGCTGATTTTGTAAATTTGCCCACTGTCAAAGACATGAACAGTCTAGAATTTTTAGGCTAGGTTAATTTTACCAGTGAGAGATAGATTATATTTAAAAAAAACAAACAGAAAATCACATAGTCAAAATTATATATATTTATTTGCATTGTGCACAGAGAAATAAGGATTTGATCCCTTTGGCAAACAAGACTTAATACTTGGTGGCAAAACCCTTGTTGGCAAGCACAGCAGTCAGACGTTTTTTTGTAGTTGATGATGAGGTTTGCACACATGTTAGATGGAATTTTGGCCCACTCCTCTTTGCAGATCATCTGTAAATCATTAAGATTTCGAGGCTGTTGCTTGGCCCCCCCAACCTCTTTCCCAACATCTCCTTCCCCCTCGCCGTGTTTGATTTCTCTACCAATCAATGACGTGTCATTTCTTTCTTTTTATGTAACTCGAGCATAAAAACTTTGTACATTTTAAAAGCAATATAGTTCTATACACAACACCAGAACCAAGCTCAGTACATATATACAGCACCAGCACAAATACAGCTCAATTTAGTGCAACCCCTGCCGTATAGGTATGTACGGCGTAAAAGTACAGCTCCCAGCATGGCCGAACAATGGTAAGGATATGCTGGGAGATGCTGTTTCACCATGTCCCCCCCCCCCCCCCCACACACACACACACACACACACACACACACACACACTGTGCCCCCTGTAGATAGTGCCCCCATAGAGCCCCCTGTAGATAGTGACCCATATAGCCCACCCCTGTATATAGTGTCCCACAAATAGCTCCCCCTGTAGTGCTCCACAGATAGCCCACCCCTGTATATAGCCCCCCTGTAGATATAGCCCATCCCTGTAGATATAGCCCACCCTGTAGATAGTGCTCCACATATAGTCCACCCCTGTATATAGTGCTCCATATATAGTCCACCCCTGTATATAGTGCTCCACATATATATTCCGCCCCTGTATAAAGTGCTCCACAGATAGCCCACCCCTGTATATAGCCCCCTGTAGATATAGCCCAACCCTGTATATAATGCTCCATAGATAGCACACCCCTGTATATAGCCCCCCTGTAGATATAGCCCACCCCTGTATATAGTGCTCCATAGATAGCCCACCCCTGTATATAGCCCCCTGTAGATATAGCCCACCCCTGTATATAGTCCTCCATAGATAGCCCACCACTGTATATAGCCCCCTGTAGATATAGCCCACACCTGTATATAGCTCCCCTGTAGATATAGTCCACCCCTGTATATGGTGCTCCATAGATAGCCCAACCCAGTATATAGCCCCCCTGTAGATAAAGCCCCCCCTGTAGATATAGCCCCCCATAGATAAAGCCCCCCTTTGTAGTTAAAGCCCCCCTTGTAGATAAAGCCCCCCTTGTAGATAAAGCCCCCCTGTATATAAAGCCCCCCTGTAGATAAAGCCCCCTGTAGATAAAGCTCCCCCATAGATAAGCCCCCCGTAGACAAAGCCCCCCTTGTAGATAAAGCCCCCCTTGTAGATAAAGCCCACCGTAGATAAAGCCCCCCCTGTAGATAAAGCCCCCCGTAGATAAAGCCCCCCGTAGATAAAGCCCCCCGTAGATAAATCCCCCCGTAGATAAAGCCCCCCTGTAGATAAAGCCCCCCTTGTAGCTAAAACCCCCCTGTAGATAAAGCCCCCTGTAGATAAAATAAGCAATTTAAACTCACCTTAATCCCGCACCCACGCCGTCCGGCAGCCATGGAGACCTGCTCTCTTCTGCGCAGGTTTCCTGGGGGTTGAACGAAGCGTCTATGAAAGGCGCTGATTGGCTGGGCAGGATGACTCTGCCCGCGATAGCGATTCTCTGGTACAAAGGAGCTGAATAGCCGATGACGGAACGTACCCGGCTATTCATTGCTTCTAATTGTACCTGTGTCCTATAGACACAGGTACAATTATAGTGCAGGAGGAGGTGGCGCTGGCGCCCCCTCTAAGTTGCGCCAGGGGCTCATGCCCCGCCTGCCACCCCCAAGCTACGCCCCTGCAGATTACATATACTCGGATGTACTCCTCACATCAAACATAAACCCTGATGTACTCCGCACAGCTTACATATACTCTGCTGCACTCCGCCCAGCTAACACATACCCTGATGTACTCATCCCAGTTTACATATATCCTGATGTACTCTGCACAGTTTACATATACCCTGATGTACTCCGCCCAGTTTACGTATACCCTGATGTACTCCGCCCAGCTTACATATATCCTGATGTACTCCGCCCAGCTTACATATATCCTGATGTACTCCGCACAGCTTACATATACCATGATGTACGCCACACAGCTTACATATACCCTGATGCACTCTGCCCAGATTACATATACCCTGATATACTCCGCACAGCTTCAATATACCCTGATGTACTCCACACAGCTTACATATACCCTGATGTACTCCGCACAGCTTACATATACTCTGATGTACTCCGCACAGCTTACACATACCCTGATGTGCTCCGCACAGCTTACATATACCCTGATGCACTCCGCCAGATTACATATACCCTGATGTACTCCGCACAGTTTACACATACCCTGATGTACTCCACACAGTTTACATATACCCGGATGTACTCCGCACAGATTACATATATCCTGATGTACTCCGCCCAGCTTACATATAACCTGATGTACTCCGCACAGCTTACATATACCCTGATGTACTCCGCACAGTTTACATATACCCTGATGTACGCCTCACAGATTACATATACTCTGATGTACTCCTCACAGCATACACATACCCTGATGTACTCCGCACATATTACATATACTTATTACATTATAAGCTGAAATACCAGTAAAACCCCAAACAAAACTACTACCAAGCAAAGTCTGCGCTCCAAAAGCCAAATGGTGGTCCTTCTGAGCCTGACAGTGTACCCAAACAGCAGTTTATGACCACATATGGGGTATTACTGTACGCTGGAGAACCCGCTTAACAATTTATGGGGTGTGTGTCTAAAGTGGCACAATCTGAGCACAACACATTGGGCTCTGAAATAGCATATCTATGGAAAATGGCAATTTTTAATCTGCAACATCTACTGTGTACTATTTTCTGCAAAACTTTTGGGGTCAAAATGCTCATTACACTTCTAGATGAATTCCTGGAGGGGTGTAGTTTCCTAAATGGGGTCAGTTCTCGGGGGTTTTCACTGTACTCTTACCTCAGCGCAATGCAACATGGTGTCAAAAAACAATTTTGTAAAATCTCCACTCCGAAAACTAAATTGCACTCTTTCCCTTTAGACACTTGCCGTGTGTCCAAATAGCAGTTTACAACCACATATGGGGTATTTCCCTACTCAGGAGAAATTGTGTAACACATTTTGGGGTGTTTTTTCTCCTCTATTCCTTGTGCAAATGAAAAATTATGAGCTAAATCTACATGGCCAATTCTACACGGCCCAATTCTAATAAAATCTATAATACACCTGAGGGATCAAAATGCTCACTACACCTCTAATTTAATTCTTTGAGGGTTATAGTCTCCAAAATGTGATCACACCTGGGGAATTTCTACTATACTAGTATTTCAGGGGCTCTACAAATGCGACATGACCCCCAGAAACCAATTCAGCAAAATCTGAGCTGCAAAATCCAAATGACACTTCTTCCCTTCTGAGCCCTGCCGTGGATACAAACAGCAGTTTATTACCACATATGGGGTATTGCAGTAATCAGAAAAAATTGCTTTACAAATGTTGGGGTGCTTTTTCTCATTTATTCCTTATAAAAATTAGAAAATTCTATGTTTTTTCAGAAAAAAAGGTAGATTTTCATCTCCACAGACTAATTACAATAAATTTAGCAAAAAACCTGTGGGGTAAAAATGCTAACTATACCACTAGAAAAATTCCTTGAGGGGTATAGTTTACAAAATGGGGTCACTTTTGGGGGATTTCCACTGTTTAGGTCCCTACAATGCGTTGCAAACGCGACATGGCACCGAAAACCATTCCAGTAAAATCTGCGCTCTAAAATCCAAATGGCGCTCCTTCCCTTCTGAGCACTGCTGTAGGTCCAAACAGCACTTTATTACCACATATGGGGTATTTCCGTAATTGGGAAAAACTGCTTTACAAATTTTGGTTGCTTTTTCTCCTTTATTCCTTGCAAAAATTAAAACATTTTTTCAGAAAAATAGGAGATTTTCATTTTCACAGACTAATTCAAATAAATTTAGCAAAAAAAATGTGGGGACAAAATGCTCACTATACCCCTAGATAAATTCCCTGAGGGTTGTAGTTTCAAAAATGGGGTCACTTTTGGGGGGGTTCTACTGTTTTGGCACCACAAGACCTCTTCATACCTGATATGGTGCCTAAAATATATTCTAATAAAAAGAAGACCACAAAATCCACTAAGTGCTCTTTTGTTTCTGAGGCCTGTGCTTCAGTCTATAAGCACACTAGGGCCACATGTGGGATATTTCTAAAAACTGCAGAATCTGGGCAATAAATATTGACATGCATTTCTCGGGGAAAACCTTCTGTGTTACAGGAAAAAAATGCATTACAAATTACGTTTGGCAAAAAAAATGAAATTTGTAAATTTCACTTCTACTTTGCTTCAATTCCTGTGAAACGCCTAAAAGGTTAAAACACTTTCTGAATGCTGTTTTGAATACTTTGAGGGGTGTCGTTTTCAAAATGGGGTGTTTTTCACAAATAAGCAATGAATTTATCGACCACATTTTTCCACTAACATAAAGTGCAATATGTCACGAGAAAACAATCTCAGAATCACTTGGATAGGTGAAAGCATTCTAAAGTTATCACCACACAAAATAACACGTCAGATTTAAAAAAATGGTGCGGGTCCTGAAGGGGTTAAAGAGATCTACTCGATGCACCAATCACTCTGGCGGAATTACAGAGCATGCTGCAGGAATTGGCTCTGCATAAATCACCCAGTCCTGATGGGCTCCCATTTGCACTTTATTCTAAATGTCAAACCCCCCTGTTGTCCGAACTTAAATAGGGAGTACACTCTCAAACTTTTCATATGTCATAGAGACATATCAAAAATTATGATCGATGGGGGTCCGGATGCTAAGACCACCGTTGCTGAAACGAAGGTGTAGAAGTGCTTAGCTAAGCGCTTTGCACCTTTGGCTGTGATCAGCGCTCACCATCAGGCTGATGACTGCTTTCATAGATGTTCTATGAGAACCATCTTCAGCTTGACAGGGAGCGCTGATCACAGCCAAAGGTGCAAAGCGTTAAGCTGAGCGCTTCTGTACCTTCATTTCTGCAACGGTGGGGGTCTCAGGCCCCCACAATCCAAACTATTGATATGTCACTATTACATATCAAAAGTTTGATGACAATGTAGTTACTCTTTAAATATTTCTTGTAATCCTCAAATGAAAAGGGGGCCCTTCCAACCTCTATGTTGGAAGCAAATATAACATTAATCCGTAAGAAGGGGAAACACTGGATGCATATCATCCAATCTCCTTACTATATTGTGATGCTAAACTCTTGGCTAAAGTAATGGCCAACAGATTGGCAAAACTGACTGTTATTGGTTAGTTTGGATCAAAATTGTTTTATTCCGAACAAATCTACAAATATCAATATTAGAAAATTCTTCTATAGCATTCAGAACTGTGCAGGTATGGCAAGTCACTCCATTCGGTCTTTGTGTGCTATAAACATGTTTGACAGCATGGAGTGGACCTAAATCTTGGCCGTTCTTGAAAAATATGGTTTTGGATATCATTTTGTGCACTGGATCAAACTCTTATATGCTAATCCAAAGGCTCGGCTAGTTATTAATGTCGGAGCCCTTTTTTCCTTCTAGAGGTACTAGACAGGGTTGTCCCCTCTATGCTATTTTGTTTGTCTTGGTTATTGAGCCCCTAGCTGAGTATATCCGGCAGGGTAGGCAGCCTAGGGGATTTGTGCACAGGGTGAGAGAGGATAAAATCTCTCTTTACGCAGATGATGTGTTGATGTACCTCTCGAACACCTCTGAGGATCGTCCCTTTGTTCTGCAGCTAGTGGACAGATTTGGATATTTTTCTGGCCTCAGAATAAATTGGACTAAGTCTATACTCCTGCCTATAGGTAGTTGTGAATTTGTGAATAATTGCAAGATATTAGTGGTAGAATAAGGTTGTTCATTTTGATACTTGGGACTTTCAAGCTCAAGTAGGTTAGAGGCTTATATTGACTTAAATGTTAAACCTCTACTTAAAAATATAAATGCGAGGGTTAAGACCTGCCATAGTTTTCCATTATCTAAGGCAGATGGAATTTGCCTATTTCAAAATTTGTCTTTCCTCAATTGTTATTTGCATTCAGTAACTTACCCCTTTGGCTGGATAGGAATATATTCAGATTGGCTAATAGCACTTTGTCTGAGCTGATTTGTAGAGGGAAAAGGTAGAGAAAAAACTATTTATTTTACTGCACCTAGGAATGAGGGTGGATTCTCTATGCCTGACGTTACTTCCTGGCCTCACAGCTTCACCATTCTATTTTATCAAGTTCATCTCCCTACTTACATGATATTACTTCGTAGTTTCAATTCCAAAATGAATTTTAGGTTTTTGAATTTAAAAATTATCCTTTATGAATTTTGTTCCAGAAAGTTTGGGATGAAATGAAACGAATATTCTCAATTACTCATTTTAAGTCAATTTCTTCCTAATGTAATAATTATAACCATCCAAACTTCCAGGAAAGTGAGACGTGTCTCAGTTATTCAAAGGAGGTGTGATGCTTACTTTTGAGAGTTTGTTAGCTCACTTTTGCTTAGCTAACACAGTTGTTTTTACTTGTTATGGAATCACTAGTTGAGCAGTTCCCAGAGTGAAAGTTGCTGGAATTGCTATGTGAGCGATTCCCCAAAGGCAGCTGGAGACTGTCTGGAACAAGCGTGCAAGTAAATCCGCAACCTCAAATCCGTCACAACTCTGATCATCAGAGTCTAAGGCTGCTCCATGGTCTTCACCAGAGCCCACCGCAAGTCAGGTTGGATTTGGCTGCATAGAACCCAGGTTGCTTTAACAGAATTTGGTGTTGGACAAGAGGTGCAATGCAGTCAATACCAGAACAGTTAACATGACTGCCAGAGGGTAAAGAGAAACTCCAAATCACAAAGCTAGAGGATATCAGGAGTGCAGAGGTCAAAACCAGTAAAAAAGGGTAAATCCAGAGACAAGCTGAAGTCCTGTTCCAAAAGTTCAAATAGTCAAAAGGTACAGGGTATAGTCAGGAGCTTGATCAAACACATGGAAACAAGGAGAATTACAAGTAAAGAAGACAGAACCAAACCAGATTTAAAGAGAACCTTTCACCTCCCCAAACATGTGCAGCTGAGTGCAGCATGTAATGGGCAGGGCTGAACAAACCCTGGGGCACTTTCCATTTTTTTTCTACCTCCCTCCGTTATTTCGATATCCGTGCCGTTATATTTGGCGCCTGATATTTAAATAATCCCCTGAACAGTCAATGGTGCGTATACTGGCAAGGGGGCGTGTTACTATGGCTGTGACACTGTCCAATCAGATATGGACAGTGCCACAGCAAGAGCGAGGAGAGAGCGTGTGCGATTGCAGTCTTTTCACCCGAACTGGCAAGCGGGCGTGTCACTGCTACGGACAGAGTAAGAGCTCGGGAGAGGAGAGCGCGCTCTCATCTCTTCAGATCTTGTGAGAGATCAGTCTTGTATTGTCTGCCGAATTGGCAAGGGGGCGTGTCACTGCTACAGACAGTGTAAGAGCTGGGGAGTGCTTACAGGGTCCCGTTCAGAAAGCTCAGATGTGAACGAAGCCTAAGCGCTTACAAAACCTCTTTAAGTAGAACAGGGGGACCTTTAAATCATCCAGGGCTTGTGCTTTTATATGCAAATAGAATTTCGGTGTGACGTGCGATTTTTATCACTTACAGCGGGGTGTATTCTATCTATTCATCCATCCATCCTCTGGCAACATTACTTACTTTCATATGAACCTTGCCATTGTACCATTCAGAGGTATAGGATAATATGGATCCTGATTGTTCCCTTCTGTGTCTAGATGCTGTCGACATAGTCTCAAAACTTTGACTGCTGGATTTGACAGATGATAGGTCTGAAAATTTTATTGTAGATAAACTCCTTCTTGTCTTTCTGTCTCCTTCCAGAGTGGAGAGACGACTAGCTCTTGGGGCTAACTTCCTCCTCATGAGTAGAGTAAACTGTTTCTTTTCTTCATTTAATTGTGCCATTCTGCTTAGCTGGCAATGATCTATCCTCTTCAATGACTGAAAAACAAGGAAACAACAGATTTCACCATGAGAACCATCTCCAAAGGATATGTCATCTAGTATGTTTTCAGGAAGTACAAGTCTATACTGATTATCTTCTGAGTGATGGTGTTGGTGTATCTGTTTTTCTATGATTGCCCTAATAGTCTGTCTCACCTATAAAGTCATGAGAATATTTCAATGTTAAAATCTATTGTAACTATCTTTCTCCACCTAGTTATTGCAGTCAAGTGAATGATGACTAGAATGACAAGACGGTTGATGAAAAAAATTAAAACTGTGAAGCAATGATGATATTGCAAACTGAATGTTTGTGTACCAGTGCGAAGCAGAATCTCTTACAAGAAATAATAACTGTTTTCAAATACTTTCAGATGAAGCTAATGAAAAACAAAAACTTACCATTGAAGTTCTGTCTTTACATGTTTTTGGTAAGGGTTTTGAGAGATAAAGATCCAGGCCTTGTGTTTATGGCAGTAATGCATGTCAGACTCTGTTCACATCTGCGTCAGAGCCTCCATCACAGATTTCGTCATAGTTGACAGGAAAAATAGTATTGCATTCAGCACTATTTATGCTGTCGAAGTGACAGACACCTTGCCGGAACCCGATGGATCTCTATGAAGTCTAATGGGTGTCAAGGGTCTAAATCATACGCCGGATCCGGCAGAGCAGTGTGGCTTCCGCTATGAATGGAAGCCATGACACAATAACATATAATAATAATAGATTATAACATACAATGTCACTTAATCAGACAAAGACCTAGACCACCTGGTTTACTACAAATAACCCTATCACTGACCTATAAAACAAAGTAAGTTGGCATTAACCTTACAATACCCTAGACCACCAGGGATGATGGCATTAACACCCAGCTAGTTGAAGGTTTCCGAACCTGAATGTGAGAACCAACGGCTAGAGGGTATGATGCCAGATCCCTTACTGTCTCACTCACAAGCTACTGAAGCTTAGAGATAACATCTGTGGTAAGTATTGTCTTTGTACAGTTTATATAGGTGATCTTGTTTCAGAATAAAGTCAATCACTATTGTGACATCCAAAAATTCAGTGTAAATAGTAAACGTTAATTAATAAATGTATAGTCCTGCCTAAAAAAACGTTAAAAGTAGTTTTATTTGTATAGTATTAAAAATAGGGCACTAAATGCCAAAAGTACTGAGTGTAGGCGTAGGCACACAGATCCACAGTCCCTGATAAATGTCAGGAAACAGGTGATATTGAAAAACCATTCAATCAATATGACACAAGACAGGGGTAGCAGTAGTGCTCCTCAATCACTTGCCATAGCGATGCAAAGGTAAACAAGTCTCCTTGAAATGTCCTGTATGCACATAGAAACAGACGTGCCACACTCTGGACATGCACAGGGGACCTAAGCAAATATAGATGTGGTCTGGTTACCACAGTAAAGCAACGTCCCAACACGTTTCTGCAGCCCTGTAACTACAGGGCAGCGTCCTCAGGGGTTAAATTCGCTTATTATTAATGAACTGCCGAACAGCAAATTTTCTGCTGTTTGTTTTGTATTCTCCGGCGTGTACTGAGACACTGATAGATGGTCTGTGGATCTGTGTGCCTACGCCTACACTCAGTACTTTTGGCATTTAGTGCCCTATTTTTAATACTATACAAATAAAACTACTTTTAAAGTTTTTCTAGGCAGGACTATACTATTGTAACATCATCTCAATCAAACAACCTGAGGAAGACAAACACAATCGTGACATCATCACAATAGAACAAAACTCAAACGAAAAAAAAAAGGCTAATGTGACATGAACACAATAGTACACAGCCCAGGAATAATAATAATAATAATAATAATAATAATTAAACACTATTGTGAAATTAGTACAATGGAACAAAGCCTATGAATAATAACAAACTTTATTGAGACATTGCTAAGGAACAAAGTGAAACACTATTGAGACATCACCATAATAGAACACTGCCTAAGAATAAGGACACACACAACTGTGACAATAGCTCATTAGAACACAGCCTGGTAATAAATACAAACACCACTGTGACATCACCATAATAGAGCATAGCCTAGTAATAAAGACAAAGAATATTGTTGCATCATCAATAAAGAACATTAGGAATAAAGGCAAACAATATTGTGACATCATCACTATGGAACATAGCCTAGGAACAAATTAAAACATTATTCTGACATCACAATAAAAAACAGCTTACAAATTAAGTCACAGTCTACTGTGACATAAAAAAAGAACACAGCCTAGTAGTAAAGACAAACACTATTTTGACATCATTACAATAAACTACAGCAAGGGAATAAAGACACACAGTATTGTGACAGCATCTCAATCAAACAATATAAACATTATTGCTACATCATCATAATAGAATACAGCCTAGGAATAAAGACAAATATTATTGTGATAAGTGACAGGGCAAGTGACGAATGGGTACAGCTGTGCACTGATATTTTTTGACTGGAGAGTCGTTATAGATTGGACTTATTAGTGAACCATTTTACAGCATAAAAATATATATACACTACATTTCAAAAGTTTGGGGTCACTTAGAAATTTCCTTATTTTTGCAAGAAAAGCACAGTTTTTTTCAATAAAGATAACATTAAATTAATCAGAAATACACTCTATACATTGTTAATGTGCTAAATGACTATTCTAGCTGCAAACGTCTGGTTTTTAATGCAATATCTACATAGGTGTATACAGGCCCATTTCCAGCAACAATCACTCCAGTGTTCTAATGGTACATTGTGTTTGCTAACTGTGTTAGAAGGCTAATGGATGATTAGAAAACACTTGAAAACCCTTGTGCAATTATGTTAGCACCGCTGTAAACAGTTTTGCTGTTTAGAGGAGCTATAAAACTGACCTTCCTTTGAGCTAGTTGAGAATCTGGAGCATTACATTTGTGGGTTCGATTAAACTCTCAAAATGGCTAGAAAAAAGAGAGCTTTCATGTGAAACTCGACAGTCTATTCTTGTTCTTAGAAATGAAGGCTATTCCATGCGAGAAATTGCCAAGAAACTGAAGATTTCCTACAATGGTGTGTACTACTCCCTTCAGAGGACAGCACAAACAGGCTCTAACCAGAGTAGAAAAAGAAGTGGGAGGCCCCGCTGCACAACTGAGCAACAAGACAAGTACATTAGAGTCTCTAGTTTGAGAAATAGATGCCTCACAGGTCCTCAACTGGCAGCTTCATTAAATAGTACTCGCAAAACGCCAGTGTCAACGTCTACAGCGAAGAGGCGACTCCGGGATGCTGGCCTTCAGGGCAGAGTGGCAAAGAAAAAGCCATATCTGAGACTGGCTAATAAAAGGAAAAGATTAATATGGGCAAAAGCACACAGACATTGGACAGAGGAAGATTGGAAAAAAGTGTTATGGACAGACGAATCGAAGTTTGAGGTGTTTGGATCACACAGAAGAACATTTGTGAGACGCGGAACAACTGAAAAGATGCTGGAAGGGTGCCTGACGCCATCTGTCAAGCATGGTGGAGGTAATGTGATGGTCTGGGGTTGCTTTGGTGCTGGTAAAGTGGGAGATTTGTACAAGGTAAAAGGGATTTTGAATAAGGAAGGCTATCACTCCATTTTGCAACGCCATGCCATACCCTGTGGACAGCGCTTGATTGGAGCCAATTTCATCCTACAACAGGACAATGACCCAAAGCACACCTTCAAATTATGCAAGAACTATTTAGGGAAGAAGCAGGCAGCTGGTATTCTATCTGTAATGGAGTGGCCAGCGCAGTCACCAGATCTCAACCCCATAGAGCTGTTGTGGGAGCAGCTTGACCGTATGGTACGCAAGAAGTGCCCATCAAGCCAATCCAACTTGTGGGAGGGGCTTCTGGAAGCATGGGGTGAAATTTCTCCCGATTACCTCAGCAAATTAACAGCTAGAATGCCAAAGGTCTGCAATGCTGTAATTGCTGCAAATGGAGCATTCTTTGACGAAAGCAAAGTTTGAAGGAGAAAATTATTATTTCAAATAAAAATCATTATTTCTAACCTTGTCAATGTCTTGACTACATTTTCTAGTCATTTTGCAACTCATTTGATAAATATAAGCGTGAGTTTTCATGGAAAACACAAAATTGTCTGGGTGACCCCAAACTTTTGAACGCTAGTGTATATATATATATATATATATATATATATATATATATATATATATATAGTTCAGTATTCTTCTATCTTATTTCTAATAACAGTGATTGCTGAAGGGAGTGTGTTATTCTCATAATGCAGTGGGTATTTTTGCCAATATGAGAATAAACGTGAGAAAGCGCAGCGGAGATTGTCATAACAAAATGACGCCGCCGTGTGAAGAATTTATGTGGCGTAGCTGTACAGCTACACTATGTAACCATGAGTACATTATTTCGGATTAGTTCAGACATGCGCAGAAGATAAGGGAGGATGCTTGCGCATCCATATTGGATTTGCTTTTGTTACGTTCCTGTTGGTGCATCTAGAGCTCTATATATAAGTTATTACTTGAACACAGGCTGATATTTTTAATTTTATAATGCACTGTGATAGGTGGTTTAGATAACTAATATGGAACCACCTGTTATACATTAATTGAGAGATTAGGTGTGTCGTGGAAATCCATCGCTCAAAATATATTAGACTGAAATTTATACGAGTCCCAACAGACTCTCAAGGCCAGACTCCATTAGTCAGAATCCTAATTAGGATATTTCACCGATATATATCGAGAGACGAGAAGAAAACACACAGACACGCTGAAATGTTCAAAATTCTCATCTGAAAGATTTATTACCAAACTCAAACTGTTAAACTGAAATTCAGAAGGGGTGTAGGCTTGAGGTAAACCAATCAGAGACAATGTAACAATATTTGTTATTCAGTAAAAAGCATACAATAAAATACATCATTATAATTCTTCACACATTATGTTTACAGGTTTCTTATCTCTCTTTTGGACAGAATGTCCTCGTGGAGATGGGGGGAGACCTTCCCTCACGCATACTTGCCATCCCCCCATCTCACTCCCATCTCACTCCCATCTCACTTCCTGTCCATCTTCGCATGGGAACCAAGGTCAAAGATAAAACATACGAAATCAACATTACTTGTATTAAAGGAACAATGACTTTTCTATTCACTACAATAAAACCAAGATGGGAACTCCAGACAAGATGGCTGCTGCACGAAACTAAATCATTTAAACATTATCATCACTTTCACATAATACATATCTTAGTAATTCGGCCTCCTGCTTGATAATTCACAATGTAATTTCATACAGAGAATATAAGCAAATAAATCATCCTTCACAAACCTCCCTTTTTCTCATATTAAATTACAGAAATTATATATTATGATTATGAAAGTCAAACAATATATCAATAGGGCCACAACTAATATGATGCCATCACCAATGTCCGGTTAGGGTATGGGGTCCCACCAGTGTATCGACAAGTCATGTACATCATCGTCCTCTTCTTCTCCTGTCTTCTGATTAGAACACTTGATACTGCTGACGGATTCACTCAGGTCTTTGGTCTTTACTTGGAATTTTGCTGATGTCATCACGACTTGATTTGGTCCTTTTCATCTGTCAGACACCGTCTCTTTTAGTTTACGTCACCGGGCTATACACAACACCTCATGCTGTGAGCCTGGTGTGAGATCCCACGTAGGCGGATTAGTGGGGTGTTATTGTGACCCCACAAACCCTCCGCTCATCTGTCTTCTTACTTGTCTGGGCGGCTGCTTGGAATTGTGACACTGCCGTCAGTTCATGACAAACGCGTTGTACTGGCTCCGGCTGCGCCTGCCGCACTTCAGTAATGGAGTTCATCGTATTAAAAATCTTTTAGTTCATGTTTACTGGCACTTTCTGGGGAACCCCAACCCTTGTCAATTGTTACTAATCTGGTGATAACATCTACGTACTATAAAAGTTGTTCTAAGTACATACAATAACAATGTCAGGCCCTTAAACTAAATCAAACAAACAAACACCTTTTATATAAGAAAAACTTCTCTGTTCCAATGGACAGGGCACCTAGAAGATGTGTAATTATTGGGTACATTTCATATGGTGTCACGCTTTCCAGCAGGATTTGTACGTTGATCTGAGCTGATTGCCTGGAACATTTCCAGCTCACCAAAATATACACAGATTCCACATGTTTATCTGACAAATGTCACAAACCAATTTTTCTTACTCTAATTTGTATTGCATGGGGAGGCCTCTCAAGGTCTGTTCTCTTTGTGGGAGGCGGGTATGATAAGGTTGGCACCGGTCTGCCAGGACTGTTCTGTAGGCAAATCAAACAGCTCTAACAGAATTTAGCAGCAACAGCTGTAAAGCCTGGGACATACCAATTAGATCTCACCAAATCGATCCTTGCAGTCTTGGGGCATATGTGAGATCATACACCATCAATGCAAAAGCCATCAAGAGTGCCTTGGGTCTTACCGGTTCACGTTCCCTTATCCGTCCACATTCTGTTAGAATCTGGTTCTCACGCCTTCCGCTCCCAGTTGGACTCGTCCTATGGAGAACAAGCTTTTTCATTGTATAAACATTAATTGATCTTAATCAAATAATTAATTTGAAGAAAAACATTAACAAATAACATCTTTACATCAAACGTTCACATTGAGCAATAACTAGAAATGATACATGCAAACTCATTTTTCTTCTTTATATATATATATATATATATATATATATATATACACACACACACAAACACTGCACAGAATTTTCCTTTCACAATAACAACGACAAAAAACAAATAACTAAAAATGTTTTCAAATGGGAATATTCCACTTCTGTACCTTTTTATCTGACGCATGACTCTAATAGTCCAATGCTAAGGCTGATCCAGAACTTTACATAAAACTTAACTTCAGTATTTAATATTCCCACAACACTTCTTAAATACAATTATTAAACAAACTAACTTTGGAATAACATCTGGAGAACTGCTGATATCGTATTGTACAAACATCAGGTCAATACTTGGGATAACACTATTCCCCTGTCACTTACACACAACGTCTGCAGTGTGGAAAATACAGGCCGGGCTTCAGGCCTCCCTGAGAACAGGTCTACACACACGAGCACCGCGTCATACACTTCTACCTCGGGTAGTTGTATGTTCTGCAGTCGCTGGGACGGGTAATCTGGCCGGGCTGCACTTTTCACAGGTACCTTTGCTGTTTTACCTATGTCATGCCATGTGCACATCATGCAGGCTGCTACAAACCTAGTGCTTGCATTATTGTATCCAGGGACAAGCCAATTTACTGACACCTGGCTGCATATACCCTTGTTGTCAGTTCTGTTTTCTCTTGCTCTCTCAATTGGCTTACCCAATGATCCAATAAAGTTCCTACTACCAATGGGCCCATAATTGTGGGCGATGCCAAAAGCGTACCTAGAGTCAGTGTAAATGTCGGCCGTCTTACCTTCTGCCAGGTTACAGCCTCAGCGAGCACCTCCAACTCCGCTCCTTGAGATGAACAAGAAGGTGAGAGTGGTTTCTGGGTAATTTACCTTGTGCCTCGTATCCTGTTCTACACATGCTGTATATGATAAAGTATGTCTACATTACAAATTTACATTGGAAACCCATGTCACATATAGATAGAACATTTCAAAAGGGTGGAGTTTTATTGTTCCACATTTATCTGATGATCCAGAACACTTGTAAATCCCACCCACCAGGTCCTGTAAATACCTGATTAATACAAAAACAAACAAAATATGTTACTGAAATCTGGCATAAAAGAAACAATATTCAAACAATTTTTTTTGTTTTGCCTTCTCCCCATCTAAATCTGTAAAGACTCATCTGTGAGTGACGTCACCTCACCTCCTGTGTAAATTGGCTGGAGGGGGATCTGGAACCATCTACACAGAAAAACCTCAAAATATAAGTTACTGTCATACACATTTAATCTGGGTTACTCCTTGAAACTCATACACATTTTGTAGATCTCCTAGAACCAAATTCATTAATTCAAAACAAAATAAAACACAAAACAAAACTACCTGATCAGTCCCTTCACCATTGGGAAATCTTCAACCCTTTCTCAGCCACTGGGATAGGGCAGTGCTTGGCATAGCTCCCTCTGGCTGTGAAGGGGTCATAAAATTGCCTGTAAAAAGGAGAACAAAAAACAAAAACTACCTGATCAGTCCCTTCAACATTCCCTCCTATTTGGACTCTGCGAAAGTAATGTAGCAGGGTTCAAAACTACATATTAACATAATGAGATTAGGCACTCTATCGGGGGGGGGGGGGGGGCACTAGTTTAATCCCCTGTAATACACAACAGCCTGGAACAAAAAAAGATGACTTTCTCCTGACAAAAATACATTTTATCTTTAAAATGACCTGCAACCATTTACCTGTAAAACATCTCACATTTTTAAAAAAAAAAATAACATTTAGGCAGCACTATAGCACGTGCCTCATGTGTGAAAACAAAAACAAAACAATTGTAATTAGTTATTCAATAACACAGAAAATAATATATCTGGTAATATTAATTACTGCAAACCAATAAGCTGTACATAAGAATAGGGAACAGAGGGGGCACATACATGTTCAAGACCCCGTGCCTCACAATATCTGTAGTTTAATACATTTGAATCAACATCAAAACATTCCAACAATAAATCTTATCACATTATAACACATTAATCTGCAGTGTAGCTTTTATCTTTCTACAAACAGATCCAGCCGGCTGTAATATTTTTCTCGCTTGGTGTAGTTACAGACGACTGCGCTGCGCGAAAATAAAACACGTTCCATAAAAAAATGAAAAAAAAAGTAGAACTGATTTTAACCCCATACACAAAACACTAACATTTTTAGACATTACTGCTGTTAAAAATAGGAAACATACAATATAGTTCTGCTTTTATTGTGGCCATTAGTTTCAAACTTCAGACATGTTACATTACACACATCACACAGATGTCTCATCACATCACACATGTTACATTGCACATATCACACAGATGCCTCATCACATCACACATGTTACATTACACACATCACACAGATGTCTCATCACATCACACATGTTACATTGCACACATCACACAGATGTCTCAGTACATCACACATGTTACATTGCACACATCACACAGATGTCTCAGTACATCACACATGTTACATTGCACACATTACACTCCCCCCGTTCTGACCCACGTTAGTCACTGCAATGTACCTGGCTGCTCCGTTTTCTTCACTCTTCCAATGAAAATTTACACCTGTATTTAAATTGTCCTTTCTCACATGCAAACATCCTTCTTACGGCTGCCAGCCTTTTCAACAATTTTTTTCAGTGTGTTATTTTGCCTTCACATACTTTATAATTAAAGCCCCAGCTCCTTTTGCTCATTCTAATGTTGGCCGGGACCAGTGCCCCAAAGCATCTTTGTCCAACTTCCTCCTGACCCCATGGTCGGAGAGCAGTAGGGTGATTTCCGGTAAATCCCCCACCTCCAGGCAAACAGGCCACGTTTGCCGACAGATATCTCAGACCAGTCTATCTCCTAGACTGTCTTACCAATACGATATCACAAGTCGTTCCTCCAGACATTCTAGCAGTAGGATCCTCTGATCCCTCACTGGATTGAACATCAAGAACAGACAAAATGCTGCCAATCAACAATTACAAGAGCAAATTCTTCAACACAATCGACATTCATGAAACTCCATTGATTCAAGCAGGAGTTGGTAACACTTCACTTATGCAGAACACTTGCTGCCGGGGTGTGTCTTTCAGTTCATAGAGCCCATGATGTAACATATATCCCAAACTCTTTCCTCTAGCACTTTGCAATGGTTTCACATGCAAATTATATTTGGTAACATATATATATTATCCTCCCCGCTCAGCCGTTCACTCTGTGGGTTGTAGTTTAGGGGGTTGTCATCTATGTTGGTGATAATTTCTTTACGGGCTATGGGTCTGAGCCAATACCAATGTCCTTCACTGTAATTACTACTACGACACAGGTGGCACCTGGGATAAGTGTCAGGGTCATTCAATGAATACAGGATGTTATATTACAACGGTATTCAATCCAGCGGTCTGATGTTATACTACTACAGACTTAATTACTTGGATGTTATTTTACATCAAAGTGTATATGCCGGATTATCATGTGCTAGAAATCAGTCTGTACTGATTCCCACCTTATGCCAGTCTGGCAATGCATACAACTGGTTTATGGACCCTTACACACAATATCACTGGCTGGCAATGCGTTAGGAAAATATAAATGATTTTCTAATACAGTATTCAAAGTTTTCCCTGTTGCACTGGGTAATGGTATTTAGTGCAAATTCAATATAGACACAATTGCTTCTCCTTGCACTGGATTCTACATTATCAGGACTTAACCATTGAAGCCCCTGTGGTACTACATGATATTACTCACAACTATCTCACCTACAAACAGTCAATACCTCCCAACTATAATCCCAGACAAACGGGTAACAGAACAACTATTAATCCTCAACAATTTTACACAACTAAATAACAAATAACGCTACAACAAAGCAGCAAGCAGAAGTTTTGTTTTTTCCTCACAGTCCAAAACAACTCTTTGCATTTCAAATACTTCACATGTGAGTTACAACTTCTCTCTGCCATGCGCTACGTCACTGCATTCCAAAGGCTTCTCACAATTTTTCCTGGTTAACTATGTATTTGCTGGCAAAAATTCTCTCATGTCTTTCATATCAACAGTTTAAGATCACGTACACACCTGCAATCCTTCATCACACAAAAAGCTTCAACATACCTTTTTGGATCCATCTTGCAACCCACTGACTAAGGAGTCTCGTCCATAGAAGTGACGTTCTGACAGCTGGATTCCAAGGCTTACGCAATACATGTGTGAATGGTGTAAGAATAAGCTCCTTACCTACCGCGGTTTTTGTAATTCACAGATGCAAAGCCAGACCTCTCCAGTGACAGCTTATCAGACGTGCAATCTTCCCGGGTTTCGGCACCATTACTGTCGTGGAAATCCATCGCTCAAAATATATTAGACTGAAATTTATACGAGTCCCAACAGACTCTCAAGGCCAGACTCCATTAGTCAGAATCCTAATTAGGATATTTCACCGATATATATCGAGAGACGAGAAGAAAACACACAGACACGCTGAAATGTTCAAAATTCTCATCTGAAAGATTTATTACCAAACTCAAACTGTTAAACTGAAATTCAGAAGGGGTGTAGGCTTGAGGTAAACCAATCAGAGACAATGTAACAATATTTGTTATTCAGTAAAAAGCATACAATAAAATACATCATTATAATTCTTCACACATTATGTTTACAGGTTTCTTATCTCTCTTTTGGACAGAATGTCCTCGTGGAGATGGGGGGAGACCTTCCCTCACGCATACTTGCCATCCCCCCATCTCACTCCCATCTCACTCCCATCTCACTTCCTGTCCATCTTCGCATGGGAACCAAGGTCAAAGATAAAACATACGAAATCAACATTACTTGTATTAAAGGAACAATGACTTTTCTATTCACTACAATAAAACCAAGATGGGAACTCCAGACAAGATGGCTGCTGCACGAAACTAAATCATTTAAACATTATCATCACTTTCACATAATACATATCTTAGTAATTCGGCCTCCTGCTTGATAATTCACAATGTAATTTCATACAGAGAATATAAGCAAATAAATCATCCTTCACAGGTGTTTTTATTTGCACTTCTATTTGGGTCAAAACATGGGGTGTGAGATTAGTGTCAGTGAAAATAAAAGACACTTTCTACTGAATGCTCAGAAACTATGTGTATTTTAGATCAACATAATAGAACACTGCCTAGGAATAAAGGCACAGATCATTGTGACATTATCACGATAAAACAAATCCTAGACATAAATACAAACACTAGTGTGACGTCACCATAATAGAGCACAGCCTAGTAATAAAAACACAGCCTATTGTGACATAATCAGTATAGATCATATATGGCTATTGTCGAAAATGTTAAGAATTAAAAAAACGGGGATATTTGTGTATATATACTAGTCCTTCTCAATGAATTAGAAGATCATCAAAAAGTTAATTTATTTCAGTAATTCAATCCAAAAAGTGAAACTCATATATTATATAGATTCATTACAGACAGAGTGATCTATTTCCAGCATTTTTTTCCTTTAATGTTGATGAGTATAGCTTACAGTTAATGAAAACCCAAAATTTAGTATCTCAGAAAATTTTAATATTATATAAGCCCAATTTCAAAAATGATTTTTAAGTCTGAAATGTTGGCCTACTGAAAAGTATGTACAGTATATGAACTCAATACTTGGTCAGGGCTTTTTTTGCATGAATTACTGCATCAATGCGGCGAGGTATGGAGGCGACCAGCCTGTGGCACTGCTGAGGTGTTATGGAAGCCCAGATTGCTTGGATAGCGGCCTTCACCTCGTCTGCATTGTTGGGTCTGGTGTCTCTCATCTTCCTCTTGACAATACCCTATAGATTCTCTATGGGGTTTAGGTCAGGTGAGTTTGCTGGCCACTCAAGCGCAGTGATACTGTGATTATTAAACCAGGTATTGGTACTTTTGGCAGTGTGGGCAGGTGCCAAGTCCTGCTATAAAACTATATCAGCATCTTCATAAAGATTGTCAGCAGAGGGAAGCATGAAGTGCTCTAAAATGTCCTGGTAGACGGCTGCGCTGACTCTGGACTTGATATAACACAGTGGACCAACACTGCTGCTCAGTGGTCCAAAGTCCTGTTTTCAGATGAATGTAAATATTGCATTTCATTTGGAAATCAAGGTCCCAGAGTCTGGAGGAAGAGTGGAGAGGTGTCAATCCAAGTTGCTTGCGGTCCAGTGTGAAGTTTCCACAGTCGATGATGGTTTGGGGAGGCATGTCATGTGCTGGTGTTGGTCCACTGTCTTATATCAAGTCCAGAGTTAGCGCAGCCGTCTACCAGGAAATTTTAGAGAACTTCATGCTTCCCTCTGCTGACAAGCTTTATAGAGATGCTGATATAGATCACTCTGTGTGTAATGAATCTATACAATATGTGAGTTTCACTTTTTGAATTGAATTACTGAAATAAACTAACTTTTTGATGATATTCTAATTCATTGAGAAGGACTAGTATATATATATATATATATATATATATATATATATATACATATACATATACATATACACACGAGGAGAAGGAAAGGGACTGGCACTGTCAATTCAGACACATAAAATTGAATAGAGGCTTTCAAACCGACAATCTTAATTTCTGTGGATCCTCTGCAGTATGCTTGCCCACGGGGTGCGCATCGACCAGCACAGCACAACAAAACTTGATTCAAGTATAGAAGAAATCGAGGCACTCACCGACTTGGCAAAAGTTTTCTTTTTATTAGCTCTTACGGTCTATTAGATATGGAGTAAACCTACGGCCGTTTCACGTACACACATGCTTTTTCAAGGACCTGACGTCACTTCCTTCTCTGCTAATTTTTTATCCATCTCGCAGTGGGTGTTTCTATAGCAAGCAATTGTATCAAAAAGCAGAAAAATTCACAAAACATGTGTCACGTAGGGTTCGTGGACCCACTGGGCCGTACCGCCTTGGTGGTATGGCAGCTGGCCTACAGGGCACAGGTCAGAGTCTATAGTTTATATAGGGTACCTGTGGCAGCTCGGACAGTAGCAAGGCAGGCTTGGCAGGAACTAGTCAGAAGGTAGACGTCAGGCGTGGAGAAGCAGGACAGGCGTGGTATACAGCACAGCACGGCTACAGCTAAGCACGGCACTAGATCAGGATACAGGTTACAGGATACAGGAACAGGAAACACTAGGGGACCATTTGCAAGACAGACTAGGAATACAACAACAAAGCTCAGGCGTGGGAGGATGGGGCTTGGACCTTCTTATAGCTCTGGACCATTTAGCTCAATCACCAACATGCTTGAGCTCTGGCTTCTCAAGTCTGGACTGAGCTCGTGACCGCACCCTGATGGTCACTGTGGAGCAGGACAGCCGTATGTGCAGACATCTCTTGAGAGAAGGGCGTCGACTGGATAGAAGGAGTTTGTGGTCAGCGTTACATTACAGTATCCCCCCTCTTACACCCCCTCCTCTTGGGACCAGAACGAGAGAGAAACCTCTTAATGAGGGTAGGAGCGTTGAGATTCTCCTCTGGCTCCCAGGACCTCTCTTCTGGACCAAACCCCTTCCAATCTACTAAATAAAAGGTTCTTCATCTTACTTTTTTAATGTAATGTCCAAGATCTCCTTAACCTTGAAGGTGTCTGAAGGGCTGCTGGAAGCAACCGCAGGGCTTGGAGTCTTGGTAAAGCGGTTCAGAACCACTGGCTTCAGGAGAGAAAAATGGAAGGAGTTGGGGATCTTGAGGGTAGGAGGTAGCCGAAGCTTGTAGGCGACAGGGTTGATCTGCTGCAGGATCTCGAAGGGACCGAGGAACCTGGGAGCAAATTTGTACGACGGCACCCTCAGTCGAATATTCCTGGAGGACAACCAGACCTTCGTGCCAGGAAGAAACTGAGGGGGTTCTCTTCTCCTTGTGTCCGCCTTTCGCTTCATGCGGTCGACCGCCAGCAGGATGGAGGATCGAGTCTGCTGCCAGATCTGCAGAAAGTCCCCAAAGGCCGTGTCAGAAGCTGGCACCTCGGACGTAACAAGGTTCGGGAGAGGAATTCGTGGGTGCTGGCCATAGACAATAAGGAACGGTGTCTTCTGTGTGGACTCGCTGGTATGATTGTTGTAAGAGAACTCAGCCCACGGAAGCAACTGCACCCAGTCATCATGCTGTTTCGAGATGAAGTGGTGTAGGTAGTTCTCCAAGATCTGATTGATCCTCTCGACCTGACCATTGGACTGAGGATGGTAGGCCGAGTAAAGGTCCAACTTTATATCTAGGAGTCCGCAGAGGGCTCCCCAGAACTTCAAGGTGAACTGAACACAATATGCTGCGGCAAGCCGTGCAGGTGGAAGATGTGTTGGATGAACAGCTTGGCCAGCAGAGGAGCAGAAGGAAGACCGGTCAGCGGAACGAAGTGGGCCATCTTATAAAATCGATCCACCACCACCCAGACAGTACTGCATCCGGCAGAGAGAGGCAGGTCCATAATAAAGTCCATAGCTATATGCTGCCAGGGGGCATTGGGCACAGGCAATGACTGGAGTAGACCACATTCTTGTCAGCCGGGCGATAATGGAGCTCAAACTGGAACCTGGTAAAGAACAGTGACCACCTGGCCTGACGAGGGTTCAGCCGTTGGGCCGTCTGAAATAGGTAAGGTTCTTATGGTCCGTAAAAATCAGGATGGGATGAGCTGCGCCCTCTAGTAGATGTCTCCACTCCTCCAGAGCCAATTTGATGGCCAGTAACTCCCGATCCCCAATCGAGTAGTTGCGTTCTGCGGAAGAGAAGAGCTTAGAAAAATATCCACATACCATTGACTTGCCCTTGGAGCCTCTCTGGAACAGGAGTGCACCAGCACCGACAGAGGATGCATCCACCTCCAACGAGAACTGTAGAGACATCTGGATGATGGAGGATAGAGGCTGACGTGAAGGCACTCTTCAGGCTATTGGATGCAGACTCTGCCTGAGGAGTCCACTTCTTGGCGCTCATGCCCTTCTTAGTGAGGTTAGAGATAGGAGAAGTCAGTGAGGAGAAGTTTGGAATAAACTGTCTGTAAAAATTGGCGAATCCCAAAAAGCGCTGCATGGCCCTCAAGCCTTGAGGGCGTGGCCCTTCCAGAACAGACTTTACCTTTTCAGGATCCATCTCGAGACCTCGATTCGAGACGATATAGCCCAGGAAGGGTAGAGCATCTTTTTCAAACACGCACTTTTCTAACTTAGCGTACAGACGATTCTCCCTTAACCGCAGCAAAACTTGACTTGACATGTCTCTGATGAGTCACAGGATCTGGACAAAAAAAATCAAGATATCATCAAGGTAGACTACTACACAAACATAGAGGAGGTCATGGAAAATGTAATTAACAAACTCCTGGAAGACCGCGGGAGCATTACAAAGGCCGAAGGGCATTACTAGATATTCATAGTGTCCATCACATGTGTTAAATGCAGTCTTCCATTCATCACCCTAGCGAATCCGGACTAGATTGTAAGCCCCACGCAGGTCTAGTTTGGAAAAAATCTTGGCACCACGTTTACGATCAAACAGTTCTGAGATCAGCGGCAATGGATATTTATTTTTCACAGTGATCTGGTTGAGACCTCGGTAGTCAATACAAGGATGAAGAGAACCATCCTTATTTTTGACGAAGAAGAACCCGGCTCCTGCCGGGGAGGAATACTTCCGTATGAAGCCCCTCTCCAAGTTCTCTTTCACATAGGCGGACATGGACAGAGTCTCTGGCAAGGAGAGGGGATATACCCTACCACGGGGAAGGGATGCGCCAGTAGTCAGCTCGATAGGGCAGTCATACGCCCGGTGTGGAGGCAATGTCTCCGCCTCCCTATTGCTGAAGACTGGGGCATGTAGTCGGAGCCAAGGCAGGCCCAGCAACACAGGGTTAGTGGCTTTGGATAGGACATAGAACGACAGGAGTTCGGAGTGAAGAGCTCCCACTTGGAGCCTCAGCGGCTTGGTCACAGCTATAACTGGATCTGGTAGAGGTAGTCCATTCACTGATGCAACTGTCAATGGCCTCTCCAGAGGGGTAATGGGTAATTGAAGAAGATCCACCAGGTCTCTACGGATGAAATTAGCAGCGGATTCAGAGTCCAGATACGCAGAGACCTGATGCATTGTCTCGTCGGACATTATGGTCACTGGTATAGACAATTTAGACGGAAGTCCTTTCTGACCCAAGGTTGCCTCTCCTAGCAACCCTAGGCTTTGGGATTTTTGGGGACACAGGCGCACAAGATGGTCACCGAGGCCGCAATATAGACAGAATCCCGAAGTGCGTCTGCGTTGTCTCTCCTGGGTGGATAGCTTACACTGGTCCATCATCACAGACTCCTTAGGAGGATTGACATCTGAGGACAGCAGGGGTTGCTGCAAAGTAGGGACCAGACTAGGAAGGCCTCCCTCCCGACGAACCTCTTGGAGGCGTTCTCGGATCCGCATATCAATCCGGGCGGACAGAAGGATGAAGTTATCCAGGGTAGATGGCAGGTCTCGAGTGGCAAGTTCATCCTTAATTTTAGGAGACAGTCCATGCCAGAATGCAGCCACCAGGGCCTCATTGTTCCATAACAGTTCTCCCGCCAGGGTGCGGAAGTGGATGGCGTACTCGCTCACGGAGGTGTCTCCTTGGCATAGGTTACTCAAGGAAGCCGCTGTAGATGAGACCCGTCCAGGCTCCTCAAACACCATGCGAAAAGTCCGGAGTAAGCCCTGGAAGTCACGGGTCTCTGGTCCTTGTCTCTCCCAGATAGGGTTCACCCATGCAAGAGCCTTGCCAGTGAGGAGAGAGATGATGAAAGCGACCCTTGTGCCGTCAGATGAAAATGTCCTAGTATACAGGCTGAAGTGGATCTGGCACTGGTTCAAAAATCCATGACAGGTACCTGCGTCTCCATCATATCGGTCTGGAAGTGGCAAAGAAAAACGCGGGTCGACACTGCCAGGAGGTGTAGTCTGAGGAACAACACTGCCAGGAGGTGTAGGAGGAACGGCAGCTCGTGCCTCCTGCCGACGTGCGAGAATGTTCAAGGCCTGGAGGAGTTGGTCCTGTCGAGACCGGAGGTCTAGCATATCCGCCTGCATCTCTTGTGACGTCGTCATGGTCTTGGATCGACCAGCGGGGTCCATGGCCTGAGCTTACTATCACGTAGGGTTCATGGACCGACTGGGCCATACCGCCTTGGTTTATATAGCGTACCTGTAGCAGCTCGGACAGTAGCAAGGCAGGCTTGGCAGGAACTAGTCAGCAGGTAGACGTCAGGCTTGGAGAAGCAGGACAGGTGTGGTATACAGCACGGCACTAGATCAGGATACAGGATACAGGAACAGGGCTGGGACCTTCTTATATCCCAGGGTGCTCTGGACCAATTAGCTCAATCACCAACATGCTTGCACTCTGGCTTCTCAAGTCTGGACTGAGCTCGTGACCGCACCCTGGTGGTCACTGTGGAGCAGGACGGCCGTATGTGCAGACATCTCTTGAGAGAAGGGCGTCGACTGGATGGAAGGAGTTCGTGGTCAGCGACCACGGACGTTACAACATGTAATATCAACTTAGTCAATGCATAACATACAATAACGATATAGTAGTTCTGTTAAAATCAATGTTTATGTTAGAAAGGCACTTAGACCTGTCATGATCACAGGGTATGTGGACCCACTAGGCCGCTCCGCCATAGCGGAGAGGCAGCTGGCCTAGTCACAGTCTATACAAAAGTCTATAGCAGTTCGTAACACACGGGTACCTGAACTACTCCAGACAGTGCCTGTGGCTTCAGCGCGGATGGAGGTAGGTGCAGCAGGTTGCGCCAGACGTTGCAGACAGTACTAAACGTGGCAGACGACACTGGACGTGGCAGAAGACACTGGACGTGGCAAATGACACTGGACGTGGCAAACGACAGCAGATGCAGTAGGGCATAATTCCAACACTAAGAGGCTCAGAAACTAGAACACAGCACGGAATACAGGATACGGGAAACGGCACGGGTAACAACTGGAACGGGAAAACACTAAGGGACCATTTGCAAGACAGACTTGGGATACACTAACAATGCTCAGTCAAGGATCAGAAGGGCAGGGCCCTTCTTAGAGTCCAGGAAATCACGTGTAGTTGATGATGATGATTGTTCACATATGTGCGCGCTGGCCCTTTAAGACCGGGCACGAGCGTGCACCCGCACCCTACGGGACACAACGGACCGGAGCGGAAGTGAGCGCTGGCGTCTGCTAGGAAGGAGATGCGAGCCAGCGCTCACTGATCCATGGCTTCGGGAGGAGAGTAAACCCGTCGGCCCATGGCCATGGATGCTACAAGATCGTTCCGGCCGTTAACACTTAAGACTGAGCGGTCCTAGTGCCTCTGTCTTCGGGATGATTTCAGCTTCTCTTTTTCTCTTTGCAATAGGGTCTTATGTCTATCTCCCCCCTGAGGTTATTTGCTTTACTTGAATAATGCCTGCAAAACGCATGCATCATGCATAAATTTCATGATTTTCCTGCATATGTTGTATTAATCTAGGACAACCTTTCCCCGTACTAATTGACCATACATGTTCACCAAATCTCTTATACATGGGTCATATCGTTTTTCCTATGTAGAATCTGCCACATGTACAAAAAATGACATATACTACATACTGAGTTTTACAGGTTATTAGCTCATGTACTTGGAACGCACAGCCCCCTATGTTAAGGTTCCTAGTGCATATTATGGAACTGCAAAATCTGCATTGTCCACATTTATAATTACCTTTGATTATAAATGTGGGCAATGTCCCATTTTTAGTAACCAATTCTCTTTTTCTTGTTCCTCTTGTGAGATGAAACAACCTTTTACCAGTATATCTTTTAAATATTTGCATCTACGGAAAGATACTATTGGTTGTCTGTTTGCAACTTCTGCTAACAACGATCATTTTCAACCAGATGCCAATTCCTCCGAATGCTAGTACGTATTACATCACTCATAGGGCTGTGACCAAATGTTAATACAAAGCGTTTGTTGTTTTCAGCATTTGGTTTTTTCTTCTGTTTGTTATGTTGCAATAGGGACAAATGGTCGCTTTTGCTCGCCTTTTCCAGTGCACCCACAATAAGATCCTGAGGATACCCCCGTAACTTTAATCTCTGACTGAGTTCATGTGCCTGCTCAGAAAATGTCCCATCATCACTCTTTATTCTCCTCAAGTGTAAGAATTGGGTGTAGGGAAGAGATTGCATAACGTGCTTAGGGTGATAACTATCATACCTTAACCCAGACATGGGCAAACTACGGCCCGCGGGCCACATACGGCCCGTTAGGCTTTTTAATCCGGCCCGCCGAACTTGTCCAAATTATAGTAAAAACCTCCTTTTTTTTCCCCTTTCCCTGCAATGCCCACGTTTTCCCAATAGATGGCGCACTCAAAACACATTGACCGTTGCGCATTTACGCACAGCAGCGGTACAGTAGCTTAATTAACACGCCGCACATCGCTCTTAATTTAAATTTTCAGCTGCAGGTAGGATATTTAATACAGCCTATGTCTGTGTGCTTGGCAACGATACACGTGTACTGTTTGCGCGTGAAGGCGAGGGTGTCCGTGGCGAGTTTGTAGAGCGCGCGGTCAGGACAATCCATCCATGATTTTGCGGAGTTTAACACAAGTAGATATTATTGAGCTTGAGTATTTCGTTGTGTAATAATATGTTTTGAATGTTGAAAGTGATTCCATTTTTCAATAAATGTTGATTTCTTTAACTTTGCACCTTCGATTGAAACTTATTAAAAACAGACACAATCTTGATAAATCACAGTGCGTATGTTATTTTAATCTATTTACATTTCCTCCTCCCAGTATCTGCGAAATAGTATGTAAATGCCATATCTTGCATATTCCTTGAGACAAATTTATTAACTGATAAGGGCTATTTTTCACATTTGAAAGACAGTTAATAAATTGGGTTGTAGTGTTCTTACTGTGCTATGAGGTTTGCACACACTACATTTAATGCTTTAGTATATCCGGCCCAAACACTCCCTCCAAATGCTCCTGGCCCGGCCCCTCTGTCAAATTTTAGAACCCATTCTGGCCCGCGAGTCAAAAAGTTTGCCCACCCCTGCCTTAACCCCTTCCCTCTTTGGCCGCTTTTGACCTTCCTGACAGAGCCTCATTTTTCAAATCTGACATGTTTCACTTTATGTGGTAATAACTCCGGAATGCTTTTACCTATCCAAGCGATTCTGAGATTGTTTTCTCGTGACACATTGGACTTTATGTTACTAGCAAAATTTGCCCGATACATTCAGTATTTAATTGTGAAAAACACCAAAATTTAGCGAAAAATTGCAAAAATTTGCATTTTTCTCAATTTAAATGTATCTGCTTGTAAGACAGGCAGTTATACCACACAAAAATGTTGCTAACTAACATCCCCCATATGTCTACTTTAGATTGGTATCATTTTTTGATCATCATTTTATTTTTCTAGGACGTTACAAGGCTTAGAACTTTAGCAGCAATTTCTCACATTTTCAAGAAAATTTCAAAATGCTATTTTTACAGGGGCCAGTTCAGTTGTGAAGTGGCTCTGAGGTCCTTAGATATTAGACACCCCCAATAAGTCACCCCATTTTAAAAACTGCACCCCTCAAAGTATTCAAAACAGCATTTAGAAAGTTTCTTAACCCTTTAGACATTGCGCAGGAATTAAGGCAAAGTAGAGGTGAAATTTACAAAGTTCATTATTTTTTTCCAGAAATTCATTTTGAATCCATTTTTTTTGTACCACAGAATGTTTTACCCAAGAAATGCAACTCAATATTTATTGCCCAGGTTCTGCAGTTTTAGGAAATATCCCAGATATAGCCCTAGTGTGCTACTGGACTGAAGCACCGGCCTCAGAAGCAAAGGAGCACCTGGTGGATTTTGGGCCTCCTTTTTATTAGAATATATTTTAGGTACCATGTCAGCTTTGAACAGGTCTAGTGGAACTAAAACAGTGGAAACCCCCCAAAAGTGACCCCATTTGGGAAACTACACCCCTCGAGGAATTTATCTATGGGTGTAGCAAGCATTTTGACCGGCCAGTTTTTTTGCAAAAATTTTTGGAACTAGGCCATGAAAATGAAAATCTACATTTTTTAAAATAAAATGTAGGTTTAGCTAATTTTTTTTTCATTTCCAAAAGAACTAAAGTAGAAAAAGCACCACAACATTTGTAGAGCAATTTCTCCCGAGTAAAACAATACCCCACATGTGGTAATAAACGGTTGTTTGGACACACGGCAGGGCTTAGAATGGAAAGTGCGCCATTTGGCTCTTGGAGCTCAAATTTAGCAGGAATGGTTTGCGGAGGCCATGTCGCATTTGCAAAGCCCCTGAGGTAACAAAACAGTGGAAACCCCCAAAAGTGACCCCATTTTGGAAACTATACCCCTCGAGGAATTTATCTAGGGGTGTAGCAAGCATTTTGACCGGCCAGTTTTTTTGCAAAAATTTTTGGAACTAGGTCATGAAAATGAAAATCTACATTTTTTGAAATAAAATGTAGGTTTAGCTAATTTTTTTTCATTTCCAAGAGAACTAAAGTAGAAAAAGCACCACAACATTTGTAGAGCAATTTCTCCCGAGTAAAACAATACCCCACATGTGGTAATAAACGGTTGTTTGGACACACGGCAAAGCTTAGAAGGGAAAGAGCGCCATTTGGCTCTTGGAGCTCAAATTTAGCAGGAATGGTTTGCGGAGGCCATGTCACATTTGCAAAGCCCCTGAGGTGACAAAACTGTGGAAACCCCCAACAAGTGACCCCATTTTGGAAACTATACCCCTTGAGGAAATTATCTAGGGGTATAGTGAGCATTTTGACCCCACAGGTTTTTTGCAGAAATTTTTGGAACTAGGTCATGAAAATGAAAATCTACATTTTTTCAAATAAAATGTAGGTTTAGCTAATTTTTTTTCATTTCCACAAGGACTGAAGGAGAAAAAGCACCGCAAAATTTGTAAAGAAATTTCTCCCGAGTAAAACAATACCCAACATGTGGTAATAAACGGCTGTTTGGACACACGGTGAGGCTGAGAAGGGAAAGAGCGCCATTTGGCTTTTGGAACTCAAATTTAGCAGGAATGGTTTGCAGTGGCCATGTCGCATTTGCAAAGCTCCTGAGGGGACAAAACAGTGGAAACCCCCAACAAGTGACCCCATTTTGGAAACTACACCCCATGAGGAAATTATCTAGGGGTACAGTGAGCAGTTTGACCCCACAGGTGTTTTACAGAACTTATTGTAAGTAGGCCGTAAAAATGAAAATCTACATTTTTTCAAAGAAAATGTAGGTTTAGGTATTTTTTTTCATTTCCACAAGGACTGAAGGAGAAAAAGCACCACAACATTTGTAAAGCAACTTCTCCCGAGTAAAACAATACCCCACATGTGGTCACAAACATCTGTTTGGACACACGGTAGGGCTCAGAATGGAAGGAGCACCATTTGGATTTTGGAATGGTTTCTGGGTGTCATGTCATATTTGCTGAGCCCCTGTAGTACTAGTACAGTGGAAACACCCCAAAAGTGACTCCATTTGGGAAACTGCACCCCCTGAGGAATCATCTAGGGGTATAGTGAAAATTTTGATCCCAAAGGTTTTTGCTGAATTAATTAGAATTAAGCCATGAAAATGAAAAATAATTTTTTTTTCCAACAAGATGTAGTTTTAGATACACATTTTTCATTTTTACAAGGAATAGAGAAGAAAAAGCACCCCAACATTTGTAAAGTAATTTCTCCCGAGTACGGTAACACCCCATATGTGGTTATAATCAGCTGTTTACGTATATGGGAGCATACAGAAGAAAAGGAGCGGTATTTATCTTTTGGAGCGTAGATTTTGCTGGAATGGTTTGCGGACGCCATGTTGCATTTGCAAAACCACTGATGTACCAAACAAAAGTGACCCCGTTTTAGAAACTACACCCCTAAAGGCATTTATCAAGGGGTGTAGTGAGAATTTAGACTCCACAGGTGTTTTTCAGAAATGAATACGCAGTGGATTGTGCAAAGTGAAAATTGCAATTTCTCCACTGATCTGCCCATTCACCGCACAAGATGTTGTGCCCCTAGAGAATCTTACCCCATAAATTGTTAAGCGGGTTCTCCCGGGTATGGTAATGCCTTACTTGTGGCCATAAATTGCTGTTTTGGCACGCTGTAGGGCTAAGAAGGGAAAGACCACCATTTTGAGCATGGATTTTGCTTGGTAATAGTTCTGTTTGGGGTTTTGCTGGTATTTCCGTTTATAATGTGGTGGCATATGTAATCTGTGCGGAGTATATCAGGGGTATATGTAATCTGTGCAGAGTGTATCAGGGTATATGTAATCTGTGCGGAATGCATCAGGGCATAATAAGAGGGTATAATAATGGGGTAAATAATACAATTATCCATAGATGTGTGTTACGCTGTGAAGCGATCCGTTATGCGCAGGCCGGTGTCACACTGATAAACGGTTTTCTTTCTCACTCCCCTTCTGTAACGCTCTGCACCTTTTGGGGACTTTTTCTCCTTCGTAGTTTGGGAAATATTACTGGGAAAGTTTTGCGCTGGTATAATACGGGCACTCTCGCTTCCAGCAGATGTGCTATGTCCCTTCCCTTTCCTAGTTCCTAAATACTATGGCCCTGAAACTGAAGGAATGTTCCCCTCCGGCCTGCGCATTGAGATGTTTTTTCATCACCGCATTACTAGTGCCATAACGTTTTTGTTTTTCAGTTGATTGAGCGGTGTGCGGGCTTGTTTTTTGCGAGACGGGCTGTAGATTTTATTGGTACCATTTTAGAACACATACGACTTTTTGATCACTTTTTATTTCATTTTTTGGTAAAGGAAATTACCAAAAACAAGCAATTCTGGAATAGTTTTTTATTGGTTTTTTTATCGGCATCCACAGTGCGCCCTAAATTACATGTTGGCTTTATTCTGCGGGTCGATACAATTACGGCGATACCAAATTTATATCGTTTTTTTTATGTATTGCAGCTTTTGCACAATAAAATCACTTTTTTTATAAAATCATTTGTTTTCTGTGTCGACATTCTAAGACCCATAACTTTATTATTTTTGCGTGCACAAAGCGGTGTCGGGGATTATTTTTTGCGGGACGGATTGTCATTTTTTATTAGTACTATTTTGGAGTAAATGTGACTTTTTGATCACTTTTTATAGCATTTTTTGGAAGGAGATGTGACCTAAAAACAAAGATTCTGCCGTTGTTTTTCATGGTTTTTTTTTACGGCGTTCACCGTGCGGGATAAATGACATAATTGTTTTGTAGTTTGGGTCGTTACGTACGCGGCGATACCAATTATGTATAGTTTTTTTTATGTATTGCGGCTTTTGCACAATAAAATCACTTTTTTTATAAAATCATTTGTTTTCTGTGTCGCCATATTCTAAGACCCATAACTTTTTTATTTTTGCGTGCACGAAACGGTGTCAGGGATTATATTTTGCGGGACGGATTGTCGTTTTTATTAGTACAATTTTGGAGTAAATGTGACTTTTTGATCACTTTTTATAGCATTTTTTGGAAGGAGATGTGACCTAAAAACAAAGATTCTGGCGCTGTTTTTCATGTTTTTTTTTTACCGCGTTCACCGTGCGGGATAAATTACATAATAGTTTTGTAGTTTGGGTCGTTACGGACGCGGCGATACCAATTATGTATAGTTTTTTTTTATTTTTACGGTTTTCCCATAATAAAAGACTTACTATGGGAAAAAAGTCAGTTTAGCTTTATTTTTATTTGAAATGTGTGTGTTTTTATTGTTTTACCACATTTTTATTAACTTTTTTTTACTTTTTTTACTTGTCCCACTAGGGGACATGAGGGCCTGATGCCCCGATCGCTACTCTAATACACTGCACTACATACGTAGTGCAGTGTATTAGCACTGTCAGTTATTCACTGACAGCAAGCCTATGAGGACACGCCGCAGGCGGGTCCTCATCGGCTCCCGTACAAGGCAGACTCGGACGCCATTTTTTGGCGTCCGATTGCCACAGCAACCCAGCGATTGCATCACTGGGTTGCCGATCGGGTGAAAACTCTATTGAGCGCAGCATCTGAGGGGTTAATCTGCCGGATCGGAGAATAGCTCCGGTCCTGGCAGTTACAGGAGGGTGCCAGCTGTATAATACAGCTGTCACCCCGCGGTGATGGTGCCGGCTCTGCTTCTGAGCCCGCACCATCACTGCGCCGTATATATACGGCGCTTTGCGGGAAGCACCTCCCGACAGCGCCGTATATATACGGCGGATGTCGGGAAGGGGTTAATAATGCATTAGTGGCAGTGGGTCGATGTCCTTTTGTTTTCAACTGCCCCTCTTTTATAGTTATATGAACATCCAGAAATTCTATCTCTTGGTCTCTGAACTTATATGTAAAGTTCATGTTCATATCGTTATCATTAAGATAACACGCGAACTCTGTAAATTCATCTGATGTCCTAGACCACACAATAAATATGTCGTCAATGTAACGTAAAAATAGCTGTAAATGGGGGGCGTGGCCTAGCAGCAGATGTAAGAGGACGTGTGTGGCTGGAGCTCCTGCTGTATTCATCCTGAAAGTACTGTTTATCCCTGAATTACCCGGTAATATTCACCGATCTGGAGGCTGGGAGGCTGGAGGAGTCGGTACCGCTTAATACAGCTGCAATGACCCGTTCTAAGAAGCAAAAAATGCCGTCGGCGAGTCCGGGGCCGAGAAGGCAAGATGGCGCCGAGGAGACTGAATGCAGGAGCAGGCACATGCGGTCTGAAGTGGCAGACAGGCTGGAGAGATTTGCAAGAACCCCACGTGCGAGCGGATCTGCAGCAGGCAAGACGCCGGTGGCTGGCAGTGGGAAGGCAGACAGCATGGCCTCAGGTTCCAGATACTCCGTGCTGGGAGAGGACTCGGTGAGTGAGGAGGAGGAAGAGCTGGGGAGTCAGCGGCGGGACGGGCGTGTGGATGAAGATGGAGGCAGAACGCATAGCAGGAGAGACCAGGTGAAGGAGCCTTCCCTTGCAGATATATTCGCTGCGGTAAAGCAGAACTCCTCAATTTTATCTGTGCTGACCGGGCAGGTGGGAAGCCTGAAGGAAGATATACTGCTGTTACGTAATGACTTACAGAAAGTGGCAGAAAGAACCACAGTTATTGAAGGGAGAGTGTCTGAAGTGGAAGATGTTCTGCCGGAGCTCAGGCGGGATGTGCAGTCTCAGTCCTTGGCGGTGGTCGCCCTGCAGGCTAAGGCGGATGATTTAGAGAATCGGCTACGCAGAAACAACGTGCGTTTGGTCGGAGTGCCGGAAAAAACGGAGGGCAATAACTCGGATGAGTCTTTTGAAAAATGGCTGCTGGAGCAGTTTGGCCGGGAAGAACTGTCTCCTTTATATGCTGTTGAAAGAGCGCACAGAGTACCTACCAGACCGGGACCACCGGGGAGGCCCCCGAGGCCGGTCTTAGTGAAGCTGTTGCACTACAAGGACAGAGATAAGATACTGAGGAAGGCAAGGGAACGGCAGGATATCTCCATCAATGGCGCCAAAATATCCTTTTATCCGGATTTCTCCGCGGATGTACAGAAGAAGCGGCTGCAATACTGGGATGTCAAGAAACGTCTGAGGAACTTGTCCATACCATACTCCATGATGTATCCGGCCAAATTGCGGGTGGTTGCTTTTGGGACTGCTTCATTCTTTGAGAACCCCAGAGAGGCTGCAAGATGGCTGGATAGCAATGAGGCACGGCTGCGGAGGCCGGCTGGAGAAGAAGATGCGTGAAAGCCCGCCTGGGCGGTGAAGTCTGGAGCCATGTTGGCGTTTGCGGGACTGTAGCATATTATATGTTATTATGCAGTTCTCCGAAGTGTGTGAACACCCTTGTCTGAAACACAGCAGGGTGGTATCCTTTTAACAAGAATGGCCGCACCTGATGGCAATGTTATTGTGGGATTGTTACTGGGTACCTAATGTATCTGTAAATTCTGCTGATTGTGTGGGATTGTTTAATACATGCGAATAGCAGTGGGAGCCAGCGCTCACTGGAAGTGGTGAGAAAGTTAAACGGTTCAAAGAGAGATGCCAATAGGGCATGTCAAAAGTTCGCACTATGGTGGGTTTCTGCTGGATAGGAGAGACAGTACATGTCGTTCTGACCCTTTTTGGAGGGGAGGTTTTGTTGGGGGGGAGGGGAGGAGGAAGGGAACGCACGGCCTAATATCTTGACTGGAGCAGGCTGGAGGAGTAACAGATTTCTTAAAGATATGACGCCTGATGGGATCGGTTAAGTGTCTATCCTGGAGCGTCCGGGGAATACGGGAAGCTAGGAAACGGCAGGCAATCTTTAACTGGGTTAAACAGCAAAATGCCCTGATAGTGGGGCTGCAAGAAACGCATCTGACTAGAAAGTCTGTATCCTTATTGCAGAGAGTGTGGATCGCACATGGGTTTCACTCCTTTCATATGACTTATTCCAGGGGGGTGAGTTTGCTGATACACAGGAGTCTTCCCTTTGTCTGTCACTCGTCTTTCTCTGATGAGGAGGGGCGGTATGTGGGAGTGCACTGTACTATATATCACTGGGAGTGTATTCTGGTAGTGTTGTATATCCCTCCGCCTTATTCTAGCACTGTACTGAAACGAGTTACGGAGAAACTCTCCAGGTGGCCTGAGGTACCGTTAATCGTGATGGGGGAATGCAGTGATGTCTGAAGGGTTGGATAGGTTTCATAGAGGAGGAGGAGGGCAAAGAGGAGACCTGACTGCCTTTGGAAGATTAATGGAGGAATTGGGTCTGCAGGATATTTTGAGAGATAAACATCCAGGGGTGAGGCAGTACTCGTGTGCATCATCCACATTTCAGTCACTTTCGCGAATAGACTTGGTAGCATGCTCAGCTTCAGCGGTGCCGTACATAGCGCAAATAGAATACCTACAGAGGGCGTTTTCAGACCACTCTCCGATGGCGGTGACGCTGGAAGTGGGTGTAAGGCATACCAGGAACCCCGGGAATTGGAAGCTGAATGCGTTTTGGAAAATTGAAATGTAAATGTTACTGTGTTATTTCATTTCTGTGTTCGTATCAATAAAATTGGTTTGATTTAAAAAAAAATAGCTGTAAATGTCCAATATAAGGGTTGTATAAATTATAAATCATCTTTTCCTCCAAATCAGCTAGGAATAAATTGGTGAAAGTTGGGGCAACTGGGGTCCTTATCACCGTGCCTGCCTTTTGGTGATGCCATATACCATCAATTTGAAAAGAATTGTGATTAAGCACAAACTGTAATGCTTCACAAATGTATTCAATAAACAGGGGATCCCCCCTAGTATACTGCAACTGACGTCTAACGGCCTGTACACACGCATCCGGCGTGATGCGTGTGCAAAGGCTCTCGACGTCAATGCTAGCTAACTTGAAATGCTGCTGCCAGCCAAAATCCATCAAAATGGACAGCAAGTCCTTGATATCCTGTAGGTAGGACGGAATGTTCCTTAATAACGGGCCCAATAGCCAATCCAAGTAGCTAAAAAGTGCTTCAGTAACTGAACCAATTCCTGCCACTATCGGGCAGCCCGGTGGATAGTCAGTATATTTATGTACTTTTGGAATGAAATACCAGTAAGGTTTTTTGGGGAACTGTATGAACATTTGTTCGGCAAAACCATCAGAAAAAAATCCTCCCTCAACTCCTTTTCTTAATAATGATCTCAATAACTCTAAGTACATCACTGTCGGGTCCTTGTTCAAAATTTCATAGACTATTCGATCGTCAAATTGACGGTGAGCTTTTTGCATATAGTATTCTTTTCACAGCAACACTTCAGGATTCACGACTTCAGGATAATACCTTCATTTAAACTTTTTAGTGCCTTTCTTTCGCCAACTGACAGGTTAGACTTGGCTGGAGGATAAATCAAATACTCCCTTAATAACCGGGTCAGTAACTCGTCAGGGGTCTCCCCCTTTTTCTGTAATTTTGGGTTTAATCCACGGTTCTCCTCCGTTTCACCTGGTAGTTCCAACAATCCCGAGGTAGAGGTCGTTCATCGGGAACTGTGCACAGTCTGGTCCCAGGTTCAGAAGAACCTAGAGGCGTCCCAGAGCGTACAAAAAACTCAGGCTGATAGAAGACGTTCTGCTAACCCCTTGTTTATGGTCGGGGATCTGGTGTGGTTATCATCTAGGAACTTAACATCCTGTATAACCTCCTTCAAAAGTATATCCAATTGTGAGCCAGCAAGCAGGGTTAAAGAGGCTCGGTCACCAGATTATAAGTGTCCTATTTCCTACATAATCTGATCGGCGCTGTAATGTAGATAACAGCAGTGGTTTTTATTTTGAAAAAACGATCATTTTTTAGCAAGTTATGAGCAATTTTAGATTTATGCTAATTAGTTTCTTAAAGACCAACTGGGCGTGTTTTTACTTTTGACCAAGTGAGTGTTGTAAAGAAGTGTATGAGGCTGAATTTTTACGCAGCATGTGGATGAGATTTGTTAAATCTCATCCACTATGCTGCTTGTAATGGCGGGGGTAGGGAAACGGACAAGTGAGCCCTAATCTACCCGCCACTCTGTCCCTGCCTACTTGCAACGACCCGCCCTAGGCGACGGGGTACAACTGGGCGACGGTCCCTACGCTCAGTAAGTGCACGAGACAAACAGACAAGGGTACACAAAGCTAAGGGAAACGGGGCAGTTGCCCACGGCAACACCGTGAGCAACAAGAGTGGTGAACGAGCCGAGTCAAACCAGGAATGTACGAGGTACCAAACGCAGAGCAGGAGAGTAGTCAGTAAGCCAGGGTCAATATGAAGTAGGGTCAAATAGTTCAAGAAGCTGCAGCAGGGCCAGGAAACCAAACGAGAAGAATCACAAGCAAGAGGAACAGGAAAGGCAGGTATAAATAGACAGAGGGCGGGAGCTAGCTCCGTCTGGCCAGGCTGCGATAGGCTCTCCCACTCCTAAGCCTGCCATCCTGAGTGGTGGAAGATGGAGTCAGTCTCACAGACATAGAAGCAGGTGCAGACTGATTACCTATGGGCGTTGACACAGAAGCTGTGCCTGGCAGATCCTTTACATAGTATGTGTGTCTTTACTCTGAGGCTATTGTTGTATTTTGATGATGTCACAATATACTGTCTTCATTTATAATGTATGTTTTATTCTAATGATGTCAGAATACTGTTTTACTTTATTCCTAGGCTGTGTTCTATATTGATATCACAATAGTCTATACTTTTAAGCTGTGCTCTATTATGTTGATGTACTGTACAGTGTTTATTCCCAGAATGTGTTTTATATTGATAATGTCACGATAGGAGGTGTCTTGCTTTCTAGGTTGTGCTCTATTATGATGATGTTACAATAGTGTTTGTATTTATTCCTAGGCTGTGTTCTACTCTGATGATCTAACAATAGTGATAATATGATTTTTTTATTTTATAAATTTGAAGAAAACCAAGTCTCTGAAAAAAAAGATAGCTGGTCATGCTTTAAACCAAGCCTTGTGGCTTTATATTCCATTGGGAAAATTGATTATATCTAAACAAACAGAGACACGTGAAACCTTCTAGACAGACAAAAAAAAACAAAAAACTGAATAGCAAATGTTATGTCATTTTACCACCAGTTGTGACAATCACAAGACCTTTGTTGTGCAGTACATTATTGTGTCAGAGTCTGGGACCACCAGAGAGTCCTCAGCTACTCTAGTAGGCCAATCTGACCCTGAATGTTGGAAACCCATCCCCAAGCGCAAATAATACCAACCCATGATAGGGCCCCACTCATGGCCCTGGCGATACTGCATTAGCTGCCCCTATGGTGTATATGCCCTTGAGCAGATATATATATATTTGAAATTGATGTCCTTATTGATCAGAGACCCCATTTGCTTCACAAGTAACACTGTATTATTGTGCTTTTGCATTATAAAAAAAATATTCAGGAAGAGATTTATTATGTGTTGCATGGATAATATAATAGTAATCATACGTATTGTGTATACAGCACGTTTGTTACAGCACCTTGTTCTAGAATTAAGGGCCTTTTACATCTGCTGATATTGTGGCCGATGCAGCGAGTGACGATCCCCGAGACATCGTTGATCGGAACTCGTTTGCTCCTGTGACATGGAGCTATGTATGGGGACGAGCGGTTGTTACTGATCGCTCGTCCCCATACATTATTATCATTTCTGCAGCGCGTCTCCCTGTTTATACAGAGAGATGTGCTACCGACAACGATAATATTAAACTTTTTTAAAACTACACGACCAGCAGATGAACGAGCGCTTGCCCGTTCATCTGCTGATTGCTGCCCTTCTATGAACGCTTGTCTGCCCGATAATCGCCCAGTGTAAAAGGGCCTTTAGAGGTGTCAAGCATTAACTACATAACAAAGAGTAAATAGGAAAACCTATGTGATACATTAATTTTGTTTTGTTGTCTGAGTTTTTAGAAGTGCCTTATTGAACCATAATCAGTTTCCTTTCCACAGAAAATTGCTGTAATTCCTAATCCATAGACCCTTTATATGGTTTACACGTGTGACCATGCGCACGAAAGATGGCCATTCTATTATGTATATTTGAAGGGGTTTTCCAGGTGTTTTGGCTCCCAGGTGTGTACATGTCCCTAGCCCCATCACCCCCTCCCCCTGCTTTCACGACACCTGTACATTGCATAGAGAATGTATCTCCGCTGCAGCCATGTCACATGGGGACGGGGCCATGTATGGACCTGAGTTCAGGTCAGCTGGCGCCGTAGGGAGGGAGGAGATAGTTTTAAAAAAAATATTATGGTAAAGCTCTATAATTCTTCATGATTAAGAGAGCTAGATAACAAAAAAAACAAACCTGGAAAACCCCTAGAATGGAATTCTAATTATTATTTCCTATTCTGTGTGATCAATTAAAACAAAATAAGCTATATTTCAACAATACTTTTCTAACTAAGGCTAAGCTCACACTACCGTTGTCTCCAGTTTAGGTCTAAATGCTTCTGTTTGAATTACCATGGATTTCAATGGTAAATCCTTTGTTTCATTTGGGTTCCGCTTGCCTCCGTTCGCTAGGTTTCCGTTTGTTTCACGGAACCAAATGTGAAGTATGCAGCACTTTTGCGTCTGTGAAAAAAACCGGAAACCTAGCGATGCTTTCCGTTTGGATTTTCGGACAGCTCTTCCTCTGATGAAAGTGACCTAAACAGGAGACAACGGTAGTGTGAACTTAGCCTTACAATAAATGACATTAAAATGATCTGTAGCTGCCCTTAAAAAATATAATGTTGCCAAATGCAGAAATGACCGGGACTTCTAGATGTTTAATGGTGGGAACAAATAACTAAACAAAATCTCTTCCAATCTCAGAGGTTTTGGGTTGAGCTGTATTATACAGACCAAATCTTGTGCTCTAGTCCCCTTTACAGACTTGTCAGAAAAATATCTGATATGCAACTATTGTAGTGAGCTCACAAACTGTAGCTGTGGAAGCAGGACCAGGTCAGAACAGGTTTCCAGCCTTTGAATGTAATCATTTCCATTCATTGACACCAAAAAAAGATTTTGAAAATAGTGAAAAAATAGTGAAAAATGTAAACACAATGTATGATAGAAGCTTTTATTGGCATTTACTACCATTAGAGATCATAGGTTTTGTGGAAGTCGCAAAATTTATTGCGTCTTTATACATAATCTATACAACAAAAGAAAAAAAAAAAATGTCTTGCTATACATTTGGAAATGTCTTGCTATACTTGCTCCGGAATTGCCGCGTTTTTTCCGGACGGAATTTTGGCCGGAAAAAACGCAGCATAATACAGTAGCAGCATAGTGGATGAGATTTAACAAATGTCATCCACACGCTGCGTAAAATTTCTGAGCCGAAATTGACCTGTGGTGCGCAATTTACAGACCGCAGCTTGTCAATTCCTGCTACGGAAAGTGGACAGAATTGCTGCGTTTTTCAGAGGAGATGTCTCTATCTCCTAATATTGGGAACATTGCCGCAGCGGAAAGTTTTTGACTTTCAACGGAATTGCTGCAGAAATTTTCTGCAGCAATTCTGTTGTGTGTGGATAATTCTGCAGCGTTTTCGCAAGAGAAATTGACATGCTGCAGATTGAGAATTCTCACCGCAGGTCAATTTCTGCACAGGTTTACTGCAGGTTTTTTCCCACATTGAATGACATTTGTTAAAATCTCATCTACTTTGCTGCTACTGTAAGGGTACGGCCACACGGACCGGCCCTGACACGGTCGCAACGTGGCTAACATCCGCGCCGGCACCAAGTTCGGTACGGCTGTCAAACAGCCTGTTAGTGGCCACATGTTAACGCGGGTAAACCGTCCCTTTATCTGGAAATCGTGCGGCCATGAATTAATACACCACTTATGGCTGCACGAGTTTGCAAATTACAACAACTTACCCCCTATTCATTCTCTATGGCAGCGCCGGAAAAATCTGAACGCTGCACTCGGCTATCTCCTGCGCTCCCATAGAGAATGAATGGAGCAGCAGTGCGCATGCGCATGTAACTGGAATACTCCTTAACAAGATATTTGACAGCCGCTCCTACATAGTGCCAGCACGGTTGTTGGCCACGTTGTGACAGTGTCAGGGCCGCTCCGTGTGGCCGTACCCTAAGGCTGATTTCACGCAGGACGGAAATGCTGCAGATTTTCTGCAGCGTTTCTGCAGCATTTCAACAACATTTCTGCAGCAATGTGTTATGTGCAGATTTCCCCATCTTCTACAGCATTCTCAAATTTTTGTCCTGACAATGCTCAGCGGCATTTGGATGAGATTTGGTTATATCTCATTCCCATAGCTAGGACTGTAAAACGCAGCTGAATTTCCGCACTGAAAATTCAGATGGAAATTCTGCAATGTTTATACTGTGTGTGGATGTACCCAAGTTGGCACACACAAGGTAATTGTGGTCACTAATGTTTTTATTTATTTTTGAGTTCCGTTACTATTAGTTTTTATTAGTTGCATTCCATTGTTTCAGTACGGGACAGTAGTTCCACGGAGAGGCAGGGACTCCTAGCGTCGTACATAACTATGATGCTAGGAGCCCGGCTCCCTGCAGTGTTTACGGTCTGGGACTTGCGGCCGAAATATGTTCCGTCCTTTACGGACAGAACATGCTTGTGTGAATCCACCCTAAGAATGCCTTTAACCCCTTAACGCTCAGCAACGTACTATTCCGTCGTGCTGACAGTGACGTTCGTGCTCAGCGACGGAATAGTACGTTGCGGGAGTAACGGCCATTTCGGCCGTCTTCCCGACTCATACAGGAGCTGGGGTCTCGTACAGCAGTTGCCGCAGCTCCTGCAGCGGGGACCAATCGCTGTGTCCCCGCTGATTAGAGATCGCGGCTTTTAAGGGTATGAGCACACGAGAAGTGCCTTTTACGTCTGAAAAGACAGACTGTTTTCAGGAGAAAACAGCTGTGTCGTTTCAGACGTAAAAGCTCCTCCTCGCATTATGCGAGGCATCTTTGACGCTCGTAAATCTTGAGACAAGAGTAGTAAGGATGCACTCCAATTCGTTGGTGCTATTTAGGTTCGGGTTGTACCCCACTAATAGATATATAGAGAAACCTAAAAGCACTCCAAAGACATATGGTTGTGTTGATTCCAAGGATGAATTATTTATTTTTCATTCATTCCACATGGTTTAATATATGTACAGAACGGAATAAATTTTAATGCAAGCGATAGGTATTTATTGACGTTTCGGCCCATCCAAGGCCTTTCTCACATTCGCTGCATATAATCTCGAGGAGGTATGGAGTTATAATGGCGTCTGCCAGACACTCACGAGTGAAGAACGGCTCAAATTACGTTGCAAAGAAGTGTCCTGCACTTCTTTGCCGAGGCAGTCAATTTACACGTCGTCGTTTGACAGCTGTCAAACGACGACGGGTAAATGACAGGTCGTCTGCACAGTACGTCGGCAAACCCATTCAAATGAATGGGCAGATGTTTGCCGACGTATTGTAGCCCTATTTTCAGACGGAAAACAAGGCATAATACGCCTCGTTTACGTCTGAAAATAGGTCGTGTGAACCCAGCCTTAGGGGTTAAGCTACCATCGCCGGCCTGCTACACGATAGCGGCCAGCGATGGTGACTATGGCAACCGGACACCTAACAATGGCGTCCGGCTATGCCATCGACGGAAGCCTAGTGGGTCCTGACAAAGTCAGGACCCACTATGCTTGCTGTCAGTGAGTAGCTGACAGCTCTAATACACTGCACTACGCATGTAGTGCAGTGTATTAGAATTCCGATCAGGGCCTCCTGCCCTCAAGTCCCCTAGTTGGACAAAGTAATAAAGTAAAAAAAAAAGTAAAAAAAAGATGTGTAAAAATAAGACGTAAAAAAATAAACCGTAAAAATCCCCCTTTTTCCCTTGTCAGTCCTTTATTATTAATAAAAATATATAAACAAACAAATAAACTATACATAATTGGTATCGCCACGTCCGTAACGGCCTGAACTACAAAATTATTTCGTTATTTATCCCGCGCGGTGAACGCCGTAAAAGAAAATAATAATAATCCGTACCAAAATCACAATTGTTTAGTCACTTCACCTCCCAAAAAATGGAATAAAAAGAGATAAAAAAGTTGCATGTACCTAAAAATGGTCCTGACCGAAACTACAGTTCGTTACGCAAAAAAATAAGTCCTGGCACGGCTTTCTTGATAGAAAAATAAAAACGTTCTGGCTCTTAGAATAAGGTAACACAAAAAGTGAATGCTTTTTTACAAAAAGTATTTTATTGTGAAAACGCCATAAGACATAAAAAAAACTATAAACATATGGTATCGCCGTAATCGTATCGCCCCGCAGAATAAAGTGAATATGTCATTTATAGCGCATGGTGAACGCTGTAAAAAAAATAGAATAAAAAAAACAACAGTACAATTTTTTAGTCACCACGCCACTTAAAAATAGAATAAAAACTGATCAAAAAGTCGCATGCACCCCATGAAAACTGCAATGAATTCCTCAAGTGGTCTAGTTTCCAAAAAGGGGGGTTTCCACTGTTTTGGCACCACAAGACCTCTTCAAACCGGACATGGTGCCTAATAAAAAGGAGGCCTCAAAATCCACTAGGTGCTCCTTTGCTTCGGAGGCCGGTGCTTCAGTCCATTACCGCACTAGGGCCACATGTGGGATATTTCTCAAAACTGAAGAACCTGGGCAATAAATATTGAGTTGCGTTTCTCTGGTAAAACCTTTTGTGTTATAAAAAAAAAATGGTATAAAAAGGATTTTCTGACAAAAAAAAAAAAAAGATGTAAATTTCACCTCTACTTTGCTCTAAATTCCTGTGAAACACCTAAAGGGTTCATAAACTTTCTAAATGCTGTTGTGAACACTTTGAGGGGTCTAGTTTCTAAAATGAGGTGTTTCATAGGGGTTTATAATATATAGGCCTCTCAAAGCAACTTCAGAACTGATCTGGAACTTAAGAAAATAAATAAATTAGGCAATACTTCACTTCTTACATTATACTGGTAATGAGCCGTGCCCACACCGAGATGACCCCAGTTTTGACAGTTTGTATAAACGGAGACCCCTATTAGACCGTTTCAGTGCCCGGTTTTCTCAAGCATACACCCCCACGAATTGTATTTCTATTGATGAGTCCTTGGTATATTTTAAAGGGAGGCTTCAATTCCGCCAGTACCTGCCGGGTAAGAGGGCAAGGTATGGTGTGAAGATGTATAAGCTGTGCGAGAGTGCATCAGGCTATACCTACAAATTTAGGATATATGAAGGGAAGGACACCAGTATAGTCCCCAGAATGCCCCCCTTACTGGGAGTTAATGCAAAAATTGTGTGGCATTTGGTGCACCCACTGCTGGACCAGGGTTACCACCCCTACCTGGATAATTTTTATACCAGCGTCCCACTCTTCAACTGCCTCGCTTCCAGAAGTCCTGCGGCATGCGGCACTGCTAGAAGAAATATTAGAGGCCTCCCTAAGACTCTGCAGGGCAAACAAGAAGGGGTGAGAGCAGGGAACAATCTAGCAGCAACATATTGTGTGTCAAGTACAAGGACAAGAGAGATGTCCTTGTATTTACAATACATGGCCACACCAGTACCCATGTACCTGTACAAGGTACCAGTACAGAGACCCCCAAACCAGACTGCATCCTAGATTACAATAGGTACATGGGAGGGGTGGACTTGTCAGATCAAGTCCTGAAACCCTACAGTGCCATGCGGTGTGGTATAAGAAGTTGGCCGGGCACCTCATACAGATGGCATTGTACAATGTGTACGTGCTACGTCGATGTGCAGACCAGACGGGAACTTTCCTGGAATTTCAAGAGGTGGTTATCAAGAAACTAATTTTTAGGGACCAAGAAGCAACACCACACGCATCGTACCAGAGCAACACTTTCCAGGAGAAGTTCCCCAAACTGGCAAGAAGGGCATAGGTCAAAAGAGGTGCAAAGTCTGCTATAAGAGGGGGATAAGGGAGGACACAATATATCAATGTGACACGTGTCCTGAAAAACTGAGGCTCTGTATGAAAGTGTTTTAAAATGTATCATACATCCCTTGATTTTTAATCTACCCCAGTTTTACTTACCCTGATGCACTCCGCACAGCTTATTCCCCCTAGTCTTTCCCTTTTAAGCCCTGCTGCGTGCCCAGGCAGCTGATAACAGCCACATTGAGGGTATTGCCATACCCGTGAGAACCCACATTACAGTTTATGGGGTGTATGTCTCCGGTCAAAATGCTCACTACACCTCTAGATGAATGCCTTGTAGTTTTGAAAACGGGGTCACTTCTTGGGGGTTTCAACTGTACTGGTACCTCAGGGGCTTCTGCATACATGACTTCGCACCAGAAAATCCCAAGTAGGCCAAATAGTGGTCCTTTCCTTCTGAGCCCTCCCATGGGCCCAAACGGCAGTTTATCACCACAAATGGGGTATTGCCGCACTCAGGACAAATTGGGCAACAGAATGGGGTATTTTATTTATTGTGAAAATAAGAAATTTTCCGCCAAAACTACATATTATTGGAAAAAATTTATTTTGTTTTAATTCCCAGCCCAATTCAAATAAGTTCTGTGAAGAAACTATGGGGTCTAAATGGTCACATTACCCATAAATGAATTCCTTGAGGGGTGTAGTTTCCAAAATGGGGTCACTTCTGGTGGGTTTTCATTGCTTTGATACCTCTGGGGCTCTGCAAATGCGACATGGCACCTGAAAACCAATCCAGCAAAATCTGCACTCCAAAGAACACACAGCGCTCCTTCCCTTCTGAGGCCTCCCATGGGCCCAAACGCCAGTTTATCGCCACAAATGGGGTATTGCTACACTCAGGAGAAATTGGGCAACAAAATGGGGTATTTTGTTCCATGTGAAAAGAAGAAATTTTGATAAAAAATGACATCTTATTGGAAAAAATTTCATTTTTTTTCATTTCACAGCCCAATTCAAATAGGTGCTGTGAAAAAACTGTGCTGTCAAAATGGTAACAACAACCATAAATGAATTCCTTGAGTGGTGTAGTTTCCAAAATGGGGTCACTTCTGGTTTGTTTCCATTGCTTTGATATCTCTGGGGCTCTGCAAATGCGACATGGCACCCGAAAACCAATCCAGCAAAATCTGGACTCCAACAAACACACAGCGCTCCTTCCCTTCTGAGGCCTCTAGTGCGCACGAGCGCACTAGAGCCACATGTGGGACATTTCTAAAAACTGCAGAGTCTGGACAATACATATTTAGTAGTATTTCTCTGGTAAAACCTTTTGTGTTACAGAAAACAAATTGAATAAAATTTAAATTCAGCAAGAAAAATGAAATTTGCATATTTCACCTCCACTTTGCTTTAATTCCTGTGAAATGCCTGAAGGGTTAAAAAAAACTTTCTAAATGCTGTTTTGAATACTTTGAGGGGTCTAGTTTTTAAAATGGGGGTTTCTAATACATAGGCCCCTCAAAGCCACTTCAGAACTGAACAGGTACCTTTAAAAAAAAGCTTTTGAAATTTTCTTAAAAATATGAGAAATTGCTGTTTATGTTCTAAGCCTTGTAACGTCCAAGAAATTAAAAGAATGTTCAAAAAACGATGCCAATCTAAAGTAGACATATGGGAAATGTGAACTAGTTACTATTTTGGGTGGTATAACCGTCTGTTTTACAAGCAGATGCATTTAAATTCAGAAAAATGCAACTTTTTTAAAATTTTCTCTAAATTTTGCAATTTTTCACCAATAAACACTGAATATATCGACCAAATTTTACCACAAACATGAAGCCCAATGTGTCACGAGAAAAAAAATCTCAGAATCGCTTGGATAGGTTTAAGCATTCCGACGTTATTACCACATAAAGTGAAATATGTCAGATTTGAAAAATGGGCTTTGAGCCTTAAGGCCAAAACTAGGCTGCGTCCTTAAGGGGTTAAAAGTAGAGGTGTTAATAGTTTTTTTTTTATCAATTAACAAAATGCAAAGTAAATGAACAGAAGAGAAATCTAAATCAAATCAATATTTGGTGTGACCATCCTTTGCCTTCAAAACAGCATCATATTTTTCTAGGTACATTTGCACACAGTTTTTGAAGGAACTCGGCAAACAACTTGGAGAACTAACCACAGGTCTTCTGTGGATGTAGGCTTACTTCAAATCCTTCTGTCTCTTCATGTAAGCCCAAACAGCTTTGATGATCCTCTGTGTGGGCCATATCATCACTTCCAGGACTCCTTGTTCTTCTTTACAATGAATATAGTTCTTAATGACATTGGCTGTATGTTTGGGGTTGTTGTCCTGCTGCAAAATAAATTTGGAGCCAATCAGACGTCTCCCTGATGGTATTACATGATGGATAAGTATCTGCCTGTATTTCTCAGCATTGAGGACACCATTAATCCTGATCAAATCCATTTGCTGAAATGCAGCCTCAAACTTTCAAGGAACCTCCCCCATGCTTCACTGTTGCCTGCAGACACACAATATTGTACCGATCTCCAGCCCTTCAGCGAACAAACTGCCTTCTGTTACCGCCAAATATTTCAAATTTTGACTCATCAGTGCAGAGCACCTGCTGCCATTTAGTTACACCACAATTCCTATGTTTTGCATAGTTGAGTCGCTTTGCCTTGTTTCCATGTCGAAGGAATGGCTTTTTGGCTGCAATTCTTCCATGAAAACCACTTCTGGCCAGACTTCTCTAAATAGTAGATGGGTGTACATGGGTGTACATGGGTGCCACTGGTTTCTGCCAGTTCTGAGCTGATGGCACTGCTGGACAACTTCCGATTTAGAAGGGAAGTAAGCATGATGTGTCTTTTATCTGTTGCACTAATTTTCCTTGGCTGGCCACTGTGTCTACGGTCCTCAACGTTACCCGTTGCTTTGTGCTACTTCAAAAGAGCTTGAGCAACACATCTTGAAACCCCAGTCTGCTTTGAAATCTTTGCTTGGGAGAGACCTTGCTGATGCAGTAGAACTACCTTGTGTCTTGTTGCTGTGCTCAGTCTTGCCATAGTGGACATGTGACTTGAACCTGTTTTCCACAACCTCAACTTTGTAGCAGAGTTTGGCTGTTCCTTAACTAGTTTTAAGCTTCCTACACAGCTTGTTCTGTTACAGTTAATGACTGTGTTTCAACCTACATATGAAAATTATTAACATTATCACTTGCTTGGTACAATTGGTTAATCATACACCTGACTATAATCCTACAAAATTCATGACTTTGTGCAAGTGAAGAATTGATGCTGTCTTGAAGGCAAAGGGTGGTCACACCAAATATTGATTTGATTTAGATTTCTCTTCTGTTCATTTACTTTGTATTTTGTTAATTGATTAAAAAAAACTATTCACACTACTATTTTTGAAAGCATTCTTACATTGCAGCATTTTCCCCACAACTTTAACTATACTTTTTTGAGGTGAACGACTTATTATTACTTTAACAGCATTTTGAACATTTATCTTGAGCACCAGACATATCCCTTTATGCTGCTATTTATTTATATTTAGACAGCCTGGGTTGCTTGATAAACGTTATCCAGTGAGTTGTTAGGGGGAGCTACCTAGGGATCTTTATCTGTACTATTTTTTATTTAAAATTAAGAAACGTTTCAATAGGTTTTCATGCAGTTAGAACCGCATCCAAAAACTGCATGGTTTTACCACGATTTGATGCATTTTATGATGGAGCTACGGTTTTACTGTAGCTGCAACGAAAAACGCATTAAATTACGGTAAAAATGGATGCAGTTTTTGGGTGTGTTTGTTTGATGCGGATCAAACGGCACCTCAACAGCACTGTGTGAATAGACCCTTAGTGGTTACAGAGATCATCTTTCAAGGGCTCAGTTTATATCAGAAAATGATGGTACTACATATGCTCAATTATATAATCATTACTTAGTTAATAGAATAACATAATGGTTAAATCAAGTTTATAGGCTCAGTTAAGAGTAAAAAACGAGAGGTTCCAATTAAATCACTACAATGCAAAATAGCTAAAATGACATATAGCACATGTCTATGTGTAGATCCATCACCCACCTCTGTTAGATTCCTTTGCTCCTTCAGGAATTGGTTGGTTACATATTGTGGAGCAGTCATTAAATCCGAGAGGCAAAGAGAATAAAATGGATCATTTTTATACAAAAATGCTAATGATACTCCCGGGTTAGAATCCATACTAAATCTGTAAATTAATAAGAAGATCCAGCAATTTTGAGTTAGCAAAATCAGTTAACTGCAGAGAGTGTACTGCTGTAACTGCAGTCCTTCATCTGTTTGTAAAGAGTGTCAAGGTTTCTGCTCATTTATGGGAGGGATGTGCGAAATTCTATCTCCTTTGGTCTGCACCACTTCAATTTTACATCACCTGCCGGGAAAGTCTTAGTAGTTTTGGCTATTCCCATTAGCCAAACATTTACTCAGCCTTTGGGAGGTAAAGCAATCATCTAAGTGAAGTGAAGCAAGGGATCTGATTACTTTCTGTGTGGTGCTGGAGAAGACCTCAGACTCCTCACAAGTTACATCCGGGAATGACATTCCCGCTGTCTATGCTCTGCATCAGATGCTTTCACAGCCACCTTGGCATCATAAGTTAAACATGATACTTGTTGCGCTAAATATTAATAAGCCTTCCCTATGCTTAAAAGCCTTTATCTAAGTGTTGCTTATAGAAACTGTAGTGTGGTGACGGGTTAATGAATTAACCAGTGCGCTACATAACAAGAATTATTCTCCAGAATCAGTGAGCTGAGCAGGGGGCAATATTCTTCTCATCTCATCCTTTATATATTTTCACTGCAACCATTTAACTAGAACTGGAACACATAAAAGAGAAACATGCAATATACCCCCCAGGGCTGTAAACGCATTCTCGTTTTCCATGGAATTAAGCGCAGCAACGCTAACCCCTTAATACCAAAGGTGTTTTAAGCCTAAGGGTATGTGCACACACACTAATTACGTCCGTAATTGACGGACGTATTTCGGCCGCAAGTCCCGGACCGAACACAGTGCAGGGAGCCGGGCTCCTAGCATCATACTTATGTACGATGCTAGGAGTCCCTGCCTCTCCGTGGAACTACTGTCCCGTACTGAAAACATGATTACAGTACGGGACAGTTGTCCCGCAGTGAGGCAGGGACTCCTAGCATCGTTTATAACTATGATGCTAGGAGCCCGGCTCACTGCACTGTGTTCGGTCCGGGACTTGCGGCCGAAATACGTCCGTCAAATACGGACGTAATTAGTGTGTGTGCACATACCCTAAGTGACCAGAGCAATTTTCGCAGTTTTGCTATTCACAGATGTAACGCAATATAACTCTGTATGTATTTTATGTATCGATGTGAATTTTGCACTGTTTTCTTGGGACATGTAGTGCTTCCTTTTTATTGTATATATGTATAGGTAACATTTTTGTTACTTTTTTGTTATAGCCGTGGAAAGACAGAAAAAAAAGAAAAATTTTGATTTTTCATCATTTAAAATGTAACAGTTTGAAAATAAAAGTAATTGTATCATACAAATGTATTGAAATATATATTTTTTATTATTCCTGATCATAAGGACACCTGACTTGGAGGTGTAGTTTATTTTCTTTGACCAGAAATATAGTATAAAACACAAGTGCTCCTTTTTTCAATTGCGCACTAAAATATCTTAATTTAGTTTTTTACACCATAGTATTAATGTATGGGTAATAGACTTGAAGTCCAATAAATAATGGTAAAAAAACATTGTGTTCTACAAACTAGACACTCTAAAGTCTATTTCTAGCGGTTCAATTTCCATTTTAACCCTTCACACTTTTTACAGAATTTGTCCAAACTTGGGCCAAAAAAATGTAAATTGCATTTTTTTTTTACAAAAATGACACTTAAGCCATTTCGAAACACCATATGACATACTGGTAAAAGTGACCCCTTTCCACATTCTGCTACTTCTCCCGTGTACGGCGATACCAAATATGTGTGAAGGAGTCCATTTTGGCTTTTGGAGGCCTGTCACACCAGATTTAATTTTTGTGCACCATGCTGCATTTGCCATAGTACTGGAGTGGCAGACTGTCAGAATTTACCAAAAATTACCATGATACAAATGGAAAGAAATAAAAAATAGTTTTTTCCGGAAAATACAGTATTTCTGCATTTTTACAGTGACACATTATCCAATAAGTAACCCTCCCTTTTGGTTCTCCCTACAAATACAGTGTGAAAGTAAATGAGTTAATAATGTGGGTAATATCACGGTCTTTGCCTTCATAGATTCTAACGGCAGATGTGTAGCCTGTACCGCTCTCACAGAGCTTGTAGATTTTAACCCCATATTTTGCTCTCTTTTAGGGGATTTATTGGCGGAATGAGAGCCTGTCTTTGTAACTCATCAGCGATTCATCCACCACTAGGTTTTTTTCGGGGTTGTACACTGGCATAAATGACTCCTCCAAAATTTTTATCAGGGGCCTTATTTTATACAGGCGGTCACGGCCTGGATCACTACGGGCGGGCCTGGTGATGGTCGTTAAAATGAAGGAAGCGCATTAGCACTTCATATCTGCTTCTGGTCATAACGGCTGGAAAAACAGGTGTGGCATGTGTAGGGCTTGCTGCCCAATATCACCAGATTGAGGGCTTTTTCACTAACCCTATGTTGAGGATGAGCCCCAATTTTTTCTTAAGTTCGCCAGTATTTGTGGGGTGCCACTGCTTTGCATAGGAGGACGTTGGCTTTTCAGCAAAGAATTGGCGAGCATACAGATTGGTTTGGTTGACAACCAGCTCCAATAGTTCATCTGTAATGAATATTTCTAAAAAATCGAGGGCTGTAAAATTTTCCACATTAATATTTATCCCTGGTGTGGCAATAAATTCTGGGATATTAGGGGAAAATGACTCTGTGGGTACCCACTCAATATATTCTGGGGGAATAGAGCGGGCCGTGTTTTGTGGTACTTCTGCGACATGCCCTGTGCTTGTGGACTCTGCAGCGACACTTCAATTGCAGAAAGCGTATCACTGTTGTCGCTATCACTGGTAGACAACATTTCTACCTCGGACGCAGTTTCTGTATCTCTTTCATCAGGGTCAGAAATTAACATGGCGTATGCCTCTTCCACCGTGAACCTTCTATGGGCCATTGTAATTACACACACGTACGACAAAGACTGTAACCAGACGCACACGCAGACAAATTTAGTATTTTTTTTTTACTTTTTTTTTTTTCACAGACAAAAATATACGGACGTCACAAAAGCACGCTCCACAAAAAACTGATGTTGAACAAACACGTAGACTATAAAATCTTTTTTTTACATATATTTTTTTAAACTTTTTTTTTTTTGACAAAAAAAATACACAGACGTCACACACGTACGCTACACAAAAACCCTAGGCTAAACCTAGACTAACTCTAGAACAGAACCTAGAATAACCCTAGACTAAGGCCGGATTTACACGAGCGTGTGAGTTTTGAGCGCGCAAAAGGCACTCAACAGCTCCGTGTGTCATCACCACAGGATGCGCGGCTGCGTGATTTTCGCGCAGCCGCCATCATTATGACACTCTGTTTGTATGTTTGTAAACAGAAAAGCACGTGGTGCTTTTCTGTTTTTATTCATACTTTTTACTGCTGTTGCGTGAATCACGCGCGTCACACAGAAGTGCTTCCGTGTGCTGCGCGTGATTTTCACGCACCCATTGACTTCAATGGGTGCGTGATGCGCGAACAACGCACAAATATAGGACATGTCGTGCGTTTCACGCAGCGGACATACGCTGCGTGAAACTCACGGACAGTCAGCGTGGCCCCATAGACTAACATAGGTCCGTGCGAGGCGCGTGAAAATCACGCGCGTTGCATGGACGTATTACACGTTCGTCTAAATAAGCCCTAACCCTAAGGGCACGTTCACACAAATGGCGAAATTGCTGTGGAATTCCGCTGCGGACAGTCCGCAGTGGAATTCTCCAGCAGCCGTTTTTTACATTTGTTTCTATACATTTTTAGGAAAGTTAGTGCAGACGTTGCGGAAAACTCAGCTGTGGACCATAGGCTGCGGTGCAGAATTTTCTATCCGCAGCATGCACTCTCTGTTGCGGAGAAGATGCGGAATTTCACTGTGTATTTCAGCCTTTGCAATGCAAAAACTGAAATCTGTGGCAAGTCCGATGTGTTTTCTGCAACGTCTGAACTACCTGTCAAATATTGGTGCAGATTCGTTGCGTAATTGCCCCGAATCTGCACCAACATTTGCAGCGGAAAAACTCTGCCACGTGTGAACATGCCCTAAGGATAACCCTAGCCTAGGTATACAATTGAAGTTTATATAAAGTTTATAAATTAGATTTTTTGTAATTTTGTGTCCTCCCTCCCAAACCACTCAGATGCGGCACTTGCTATTGAGCGCCGCATCTGAGGGGTTAAAACTGATCGGAGACCACTGCTAGTGGTCTCCGATTGTTGCCCTGAAGCCCGAGGCGGTTACTAACATCCCGGTCTTCAGGAGATCCCCGCGAAAACCGCTCCGATGCGGCCCCCTCCCTCGCAAACCACTCAGATGCGGCACTTGCTATTGAGTGCCGCATCTGAGGGATTAAATACGATCGGAGACTACTGCTAGTGGTCTCAGATCGTTTCCCTGAAGCCCGAGACTGTTACCAGCAGCCCGGTCTTCAGCAGAACCCCGCACGATGCGGGGAAAGTTCTTCTGAAGTGCCAACGTGAAAAGCCGACACTTCAGAAGAACTACCCTGAACGGCCGACGTAAAAACACTATACGCCGGTCGTTAAGGGGTTAAAGAACAAATCAAATCAGGCATGGGAGTGTTCAGTGTTGCGTCATACACATGGCAAAGCAGTGTGTACAAAGCTTGTACGTGGCTACACAGAGGTCTTATGGTTCTATACCACAAAGTTGTAGACACTCGGTGTGTCGCTCTGTGGTGCTTCCGTACGGCACGGTATTATGTAGATATTTTCCCCTACAAACATTCCTTATGAATATGAAGAATATTTCCATAATATGACATTTGATGTAGCATGCAACAATTGCGACAGAAAACCCTCTGTATGAAGTTGGAGGAATACGGAGGTACAGTAGCTGTATTACGGCTATGTACTCTTAGGTTATAGGCAACCATAACATGACCAGATGCAAGAAGCCTGTAGAATTACATACACCAGTGGCTCTCCAGCAGTTTTAATACTAAAACTCCCAACATGCAGCCAAGTGCAACGTTTTTGTGATGTGGAACTGCTGTGCGACAGTCTTGCCATGATTTCACCTCCTAGAAGTCAATGTAAACTACTACTATTGGGTCACAGTAGGGCAACTATTGATTGACTGAAATCATTCAAAAATCTCAATGCGTGATTTACATAATGCGACCATTTCCACTAGGCACGGAACGCTACATGTTGTGACGCGTACTTGCTAAGATTCAATACACACTCACTAAACCTTTAACCTTCTGTCTTAACAAATAACACAGTACAATTCATTAATAATATTAAAACTGTCACAGAGGAGGTGACCCTGATGCTCAAAGTCTGGTTTTAAAGGGGTTATGTGGGGACCAAAAAGTATTAGCAGTGTACTCACTGCAGTATGTGAGTACACTCGCTAATATACAGGGTGGGCCATTTATATGGATACACCTAAATAAAATGGGAATGGTTGGGGATATTAACTTCCTGTTTGTGGCACATTAGTATATGGGAGGGGGGAAACTTTTCAAGCTGGGTGTTGACCATGGTGGTCATTTTGAAGTCGGCCATTTTGTATCGAACTTTAGTTTTTTCAATGGGAAGAGGGTCATGTGACACATCAAACTTATCGAGAATTTCACAAGAAAAACAATGGTGTGCTTGTTTTTAACGTTACTTTATTCTTTCATGCGTTATTTACACGTTTCTGACCACTTATAAAATGTGTTCAAAGTGCTGCCCATTGTGTTGGATTGTCAATGCAACCCTCTTCTCCCACTCTTCACACACTGATAGCAACACCGCAGAAGAAATGCTAGCACAGGCTTCCGGTATCCGTAGTTTCAGTTGCTGCACATCTCGTATCTTCACAGCATGTGTCAGGGTGTCAGGTCCGAGCATTCCTAGATGAACAGTTTCCTGGAAAGTGGATTGGTAGTCGTGGGCCAGTTGAATGGCCCCCTAGGTCTCCCAATCTGACCCCCTTAGACTTTTATCTTTGGGGTCATCTGAAGGCAATTGTCTATGCTGTGAAGATACGAGATGTGCAGCAACTGAAACTACGGATACTGGAAGCCTGTGCTAGCATTTCTTCTGCGGTGTTGCTATCAGTGTGTGAAGAGTGGGAGAAGAGGGTTGCATTGACAATCCAACACAATGGGCAGCACTTTGAACACATTTTATAAGTGGTCAGAAACTTGTAAGTAACTCATGAAAGAATAAAGTAACGTTAAAACCATGCACACCATTGTTTTTCTTGTGAAATTCTCGATAAGTTTGATGTGTCACATGACCCTCTACCCATTGAAAAAACTAAAGTTGGATACAAAATGTCCGACTTCAAAATGGCCGCCATGGTCAACACCCAGCTTGAAAAGTTTCCCCCCTCCCATATACTAATGTGCCACAAACAGGAAGTTAATATCACCAACCATTCCCATTTTATTTAGGTGTATCCATATAAATGGCCCACCCTGTATATTAGCGAGTGTACTCACATACTGCAGTGAGTACACTGCTAATAATTTTTGGTCCCCACATAACCCCTTTAATGTTTCTAAGCTAAACTGGAAAAATGGCCAGCATGTGCCACATGGTTCTTTATATCTTGTTTGTCAAATTTAGAGTTACAATATATAAATTATTTAGAAAAAAAAATCACATACATTTATAATGAATGGAATAATTATAATGAACAATGTGTTACTTCTAGAAATTATATAACGCTGTTACCACTTGTTTATTGCCGGGACTTAATAACCTGACAATATTCAGAGAGTGCGTTTAGAGGAAGCTTTGGAAGAAGAAATGCGTGCTGTGAAAGTCAGGTGCTGGATCTAATTTCACCTAATAAAAAGCACAGTGATAATAATTGATGAGCTGGGATGAGGAGATAATGTTCCTTTGATAAGGACAATGACGTTTTTGTGTATTGACAATAGTTTATTTATAAGTGAGAGTTGAGTGGCTGAAAGGGACTTTATGGGAAAATTTTATCGCAAAGCTTCACTAAGCCCCTATTTAAAAATGAAACAATCGGAACAAGGCTTCCTTCATTTGACAGACGTATATAGTTGACTTGTTCATTGCTGTATGGGCAGTAAGTGTGTAACTGGCAGCTGTGATAGTCACTCCTATGATGCTGAGAGTTGACTTATCTTTAGTATAAAGCAGTTTTAGGAAGTGGACACTTTTTGGGACTATTCCAACATGTTATTGATAGTAACAAACATGAATCTAAAGATATGTTTAAAATAAACCTTTTGTGTATATCGTAAATATTGTTCTGGTGCTCAAACTACTTTCCATAGCATTACATTCATAACATTGTATTGTATCCAAACAATGAAATATTCTTATACAATATTTAACCCCTTCACTCCTTAGCCGCTTTTGACCTTCCTGACAGAGCCTCATTTTTCAAATCTGACATGTTTCACTTTATGTGGTAATAACGCCGGAATGCTTTCACGTATCCAAGCGATTCTGAGATTGTTTACTCGTGACACATTGGACTTTATGTTACTGGCAAAATTTGCTCGATACGTTCAGTATTTAATTGTGAAAAGCACCAAATTTTATCGAAAAAAATTGCAAAATTTTTTATTTTTCTCAATTTAAATGTATCTGCTTGTAAGACAGGCAGTTATAACACACAAAATAGTTGCTGATTAACATCCCCCATATGTCTACTTTAGTTTGGCATAGTTTTTTTGAACATCCTTTTATTTTTCTAGGACGTTACAAGGCTTAGAACTTTAGCAGCAATTTCTCAGATTTTCAAGAAAATTTCAAAAGGCTATTTTTGCAGGGGCCAGTTCAGTTGTGAAGTGGCTTTGAGGGCCTTTTATATTAGAAACCCCCAATAAGTCACCCCATTTTAAAAACTGCACCCCTCAAAGTATTCAAAACAGCATTTAGTAAGTTTCTTAACCCTTTAGACGTTTCACAGGAATTAAAGCAAAGTAGAGGTGAAATGTACAAATTTTTATTTTTTTTTGCAGAAATTCATATTTAATCCATTTTTTTTGTAACACAGAAAGGTTTACCAGAAAAATGCAACTCAATATCTATTGCCCAAAGAAATATCCCACATGTGGCCCAAGTGTGCTACAGGACTGAAGCACCGGCCTCAGAAGCAAAGGAGCACCTAGTGGATTTTGGGGCCTTATTTTTATTAGAATATATTTTAGGCACCATGTTAGGTTTGAAGGGCTCTTGCAGTGCCAAAACAGTGGAAATCCCCCAAAAGTGACCCCATATGGGAAACTACACACCTCAAGGAAATTATCTAGGGGTATAGTAAGCATTTTGACCCCACAGGTTTTTTGCAGAAATTATTGGAATTAGACCGTGAAAATTAAAATCTACATTTTTTCAAAGAAAATGTAGGTTTAGCTAGTTTTTTTTCTCATTTCCACAAAGACTAAAGCAGAAAAAGCAAAATTTGTAAAGCAGTTTCTCCCGAGTAAAACAATACCCCCCATGTGGTCATAATCCGCTGTTTGGACACACGGCAGGGCTTAGAAGGGATGGAGCGCCATTTGGCTTTTGGAGTTCAAATTTAGCAGGAATCGTTTGCGGAGGCCATGTCACATTTACAAAGCCCCTGAGGGGACAAAACAGTGGAAACCCCCACAAGTGACCCCATTTTGGAAACTTCACCCATTGAGGAAATTATCTAGGGGTATAGTGTGTTTTGACCCCACAGGTTTTTTGCAGAAATTATTGGAATTAGGCCCTGAAAATAAAAATCTACATTTTTCAAAGAAAATGTAGGTTTAGTTAATTTTTTCTCATTTCTACAAGGACTGAAGGAGAAAAAGCACTGCAAAATTTGTAAAGCAATTTCTCCTGAGTAAAACAATACCCCACATGTGGTCATAAACGGCTGTTTGGACACACGGCAGGGCTTAGAATAGAAAGAGCGCTATTTGGCTTTTGGAGATCACATTTAGCAGGAATGCTTTGCGGAGGCCATGTCGCATTTGCAAAGCCACTGAGGGCACAAAACAATGAAAACACCCAAAAAGTGACTCCTTTTAGGAAACTACACCCCTTGAGGAATTAATCTAGGGGTGTAGTGAGCATTTTGACCCCACAGGTGTTTCATAGAATTTATTAGAATTGGGAAGTGAAAATAAAAACAATCCTTTTTCTTCAATAAGACGTAGCTTTAGCTCAAAATTTTTCATTTTCTCAACAAATAAAGGAAAAAAAGAACCCCAATATTTGTAAAGCAATTTCTCCCGAGTACGGCAATACCCCATATGCGGTCATAAACTGCTGTTTGAGCACACGGCAGGGCTCAGAATGGAAGGAGCGCCATTTGGAGTGCAGATTTTGATGGATTGGTTTCTGGGCGCCTGTGGGACCAAAACAGTGGAAACCCCCCAGAAGTGACCACATTTTGGAAACTACACCCCTCAATGCATTCACATAGGGGTGTAGTGAGCATGTTAACCCTGCAGGAGTGAAAATTTGATTTTTTCCATAGATATGCCAATATGTGGTGCCCAGCTTGTGCCACCATAACAAGACAGCTCTCTAATTATTATGCAGTGTTTCCTGGTTTTAGAAACACCCTACATGTGACCCTAGTCTCAGGAGTGAAAGAGTACTGTAACGTCTATGGCCACGATCTGTCATTCTAACTTACCCCTCGACGACCGCGGCCATGGACGTCCTACTGCTGTGGTACGTCGTCCCCCTGTGAGGCACCGGCACTCACTTCCGGGTATCGTGCCCGCTCTTAAAGGGTCAGCGCGCGCACCTGAAAATCATCATCATCAACTCATAAATTCTTGGACTATAAGAGGGTCACTGCCCTTCTTATCCTCACCTGAGCGTTGTTGTTTTCCTTAGTCTGTCTTGCAAATGGTCTCCTAAGTGTCTTCCAGCTTCCCACTGTTCCCCATACCTGTATCCTGTATCCTGTTTCCCGTGCTATCAGTACAATCCTGGTCTACTGCCGTACTGAGCTGTTGTCATGTTTTGCTGCATCTCCACGCCTGTTCTACTGCGCCACGCCTGACATCTACCTCCTGCCTGGTCCCAGCCGAGCCTGCCTTGCTGCTGTCTACATTGCCTCAGGTACCCTTTTCTGGACTATAGACTCTGTACCATACCTGTTTGGCCAGCTGCCGTCCCGCTACGCGGTACGACAGTGGGTCCACACACAACCTCGTGACAGTACGCAAAGGCCATGGACTCCGCTGGTCAATTTAAGGGCATGTCACCCTCCCAAGCCATGCAGGCGAACCTGCAGGATCTCCGAACAAGACAGGATCAACTTATTGTGGCAGTGGACTCAATGGTGCAGCAGCTAGGGGTGCTAGCTGCTTCCATTCCTGCATCTATACAAGCTCCCCCAACCGACCCTCTGCTACATCTACTGGCGGTTCCGGTTTGGATTCCCGATTCTCGCTGCCATTACCTTCCCGGTTCCATGGAGACGCAAGTACGTGCAGGGGATTTCTGAACTAATGCTATATCCATTTTTCCCTGCACGCCCGAGCATTTCTGTCGGACGGAACAAAGATTGCCTTCATCATGTCTCTACTTGCTGGCAAGGCCCTGGGGTGGACGAACCCAATCTGGGAATGATAGGGACCCGAGATTCGAGACTTCCAGGGGTTTGTGCAGTTGTTCCGTACTGTTTTTGAAGAGCCAGGACGTGTCTCGTCGGCAGCCACGGCTATCTTCAACCTTCGCCAAGAGGACACCTCCGTGGGCGAATACATCATCCAGTTCCGGACCCTGGCAGGAGAGCTGTCCTGGAACAATGAGGCCTTGGTGGCATCCTTCTGGCATGGCCTGTCGCCTAGGATCAAGGCCGAACTTGCTGCCTGAGACCTACCACCTGCCTTGGAGGACCTGATTCTGCTGGCTACTCGGGTAGATATAAGGCTCAGGGAGAGGTCTCATGGGGTGCAACAGGAGAGACGGCTTCCTAAATTGGCGCCCAACTTCCAACAACCCCTCTTGCCTTCATCTACTGCTATGACCGAGGTGCAGATGCAGGTGGATCGCCTAAAATTGTCTGTACAAGAGAAACAGCGCAGGCGCAACTGTCACGAAGGGTCTGTGGACCCACTGGGCCGTACCACCTTGGCGGTAAGGCAGCTGGCCAACAGGGCGCAGATGAAAGTCTATAGTTCGTATAGGTACCTGTGGCAGCTCAGACAGCAGCAGGGCAGGCTCGGCTGTGACTCGGCAGCAGGCAGATGTCAGGCGAGGTGAAGCAGGTCAGACGTGGATACAGCATGACACGACTTTGGCACAGCACAGTACTCGACCAGGAAGGTATGGAATGCTAGGAACAGGAACTTGAACAGGTACAGGTAACACACTAGGAGGCCATCACATAGACAGACTAGGAAAACACAACAAAGCTCAGGCGTGGGAGGATGGGGCTGGGACCTTCTTATAGCCCAGGGTGATCTGAAGCAATCAGCTCAACTAGCAACATGCGTGCGCTCTGGCTTCTCAAGTCTGGACTGAGCTCGTGAGCGCACCTTGGTGGTCATTGTGGAGCAGGACGGCCGTACGAGCAGACATCTTGTAGCGTCCATGGCAACGGGCCGTCGGGTTTACTCACCTCCCGACGCCCGCAGCCATGGATCCGTGAGCGCTGGTCCCCATCTCCTTCCTAGGAGACGCCAGCGCTCACTTCCGCTCCGTTCTGCTGTGTCCCGTAGGGTGCGCGCGCACGATCGTGCCCGGCCTTAAAGGAAATCATCATCACCAACGGCCCATGATTTCCTGGTCTATAAGAAGGCCCCAGCCCTTCTGATCCTTGCCTGAGCGTTGTTAGTTTATCCCAGTCTGTCTTGCAAATAGTCCCTTAGTGTTTCCCGTTCCAGTTGTTACCCGTACCCTGTTACCTGTTCCTGTATCCCGTACTGTTCTTGTTCCTGTGCCTACCAGTGTTGGAGTCGTGTCTACTGCACCTGCTGTCATTTGCCACGTCCTGTGTCTTCTGCCACGTCCAGTGTCTTCTGCCACGTCCAGTGTCTTCTGCCACATCGGATACTGCCCGCCATGTCTGGCGCTTCCTGCTGCACCGGCCTCCATCCGTGCTGAAGCCACAGCCACTGTCTGTACTAGTTCAGGTATCCAAGCGTTACTATCTACTATTGACTTTTATATAGGCTGTGACCTGGTCAGCTGCCTCTTCGCTACGGAGGAGCGGCCTAGTGGGTCCACATACCCTGTGACCGTGACAGTACGCTCAGGCCATGGAACCCGCTGGCCAGCCCAAGACCGCAGTCCAGAAGATACAGACGGAGATGCATGACCTACCCACACATCAGGATCAACTCCTTGAGGCTGTGAATTCTATCCTGGTCCGTCTGGATCTACTCACTGTTCCACCTCCGGTTCTTCCTCCTGAAGCTGTTGCTGTGCCACTGCCCGTTGCTTCTTCTGTTGTTCCGAATCCACAGTTCCTCTGCCTCTTCCTCCTCGCTACGACGGTGATCCCAGAGCATGTAGAGGATTTATTAACCAATGCACGGTTCATTTTAGGCTACGGGCTCATCTCTTCCCCTCCGAGGAGGCCAAGGTGGCATTTATCATCTCCCTTCTTGCTGGCAAGGCCCTCACATGGGCAAACCCAATCTTGGAGCAACAAGGACCTGTATCCTCGGTCCAAGCCTTGTTCCTGCAGTCCTTTTGTGCCGTGTTCGAGGAGCCGGGTCGAACATCCTCTGCCGCAGCTACTCTGTTGACCCTCAAGCAAGAGGGTTTCACAGTAGGGGAGTATGCTATCTCCTTCCGTACCCTAGCAGCCGAGCTTGCATGGGACAATGAGGCACTGGTGGCGACCTTCTGGCAGGGACTGTCCTCTCACATCAAGGATGAACTGGCAGCCCGCGACCTTCCTTCTACCTTGGATGCCCTCATCCTGTTAGCCACCCGGGTTGATATGAGAATCCGGGAGCGCACTCAAGAGGTTCGACAGGAGAGCCGGCTCCACAGACCAGCACCCTCGATCCAGAGACCACTATTGCCTTCCCCTAGTGCGCTACCTGAAGAACCCATGCAGGTAGACAGAGTCTGGTTATCTGAACAGGAGAAGCAGCGCAGACGCTCCTCTGTACTATGTATGTATTGTGGCCTTAAGGGTCATTTTGTGCGCCAATACCCACAGAAACCGGGAAACTCCAGTACCCAGGGTTGGTTGGATAGGCAACTCTAGGTGGAACGTCTCCAAACGTTAAAACCTCTTCCAAATTATCAATTCCTGTGGCCATCGTCTCCGGAGAGACGTCACATCCTTCCTCCACCTATCTTGACTCTGGAGCGGCTGCTAATTTCATCCAGCAGGATCTAGTGGATCGTTTACGTCTACCCACAGTCCGTCTGGAGAGACCCCTGACTGTTGCCTCTGTGAATGGTCTACCATTGCCCGATCCGATTATGCTCATCACGGAGCCATTGACACTACGGGTTGGAGCTCTTCACTCGGAGCAGATCACCTTACTGGTACTACCTAAAGCTATCAATCCTATCCTGCTGGGTCTGCCATGGCTCTGCCTACACGACCCCGGTTCTTGACTGGAGTTCCGGAGAAGTTCTTCAATGGGGTTCCAGATGCCATAGACATTGCCTGTCACAAGTCCGTCTTGTTATGCCCCCTCTGCCTCAATCACTCTCTGGTCTACCATCTCAGTAAACCAGTTTTGTGGATGTCTTCTGCAAACGAGAAGCTGAGATGTTGCCTCCACATCGGAATTATTACTGTCCCATTGAACTGGTTCCTAATGATTCTCTTCCCCGTGGACGGGTATATCCTCTCTCCTTGCCAGAGACTTTATCTATGTCAGCCTATATCATGGAGAATTTGGAGAGGGGTTTTATACGAAAATCTTCCTCCCCGGATAGGGCCAGCTTCTTCCTCGTTAAGAAGAGAGATGGATCTCTTTGACCCTGCATTGACTACCGTGGTCTCAACGAGATCACGGTCAAGAACAAATACCTGTTGCCACTTATATCCGAGCTTTTTGATCGCATACGAGGAGCCAAAAAATTTTCTAAGCTAGATCTGCGGGGGGCTTATAACCTAATCCGGATTCGCCGGGGTGACGAATGGAAGAAGGCATTTAACAACCGCGATGGGCACTACGAATACCTGGTGATGCCCTTTGGACTGTGTAACGCTCCTGCAGTATTTCAGGAATTCGTCAATGATATTTTCCATGATCTCCTCTATATGTGTGTTGTAGTTTATCTCGATGATATTTTGATTTTCTCCCCAGATCTGATGACCCATCGGAGGCATGTCCGTCAAGTTCTTCTGCGACTAAAAGAGAATCGCTTATATGCCAAGTTGGAGAAGTGCGTCTTTGAAAATAAGTCTTTGCCCTTCCTGGGTTACATCATCTCGGATCAACGACATAAGATGGATCCTGAGAAACTAAAGTCTGTCCTGGAATGGCCACGTCCTCAAGGCCTAAGCCTAAGGGCCATACAACGGTTCCTGTGATTCGCCAATTTCTACCGGCAGTTTATTCCAAACTTTTCATCTCTGACGGATCCCATCTCTACCCTTACCAAGAAGGGTGTGAATGCCAAGGTATGGACTCTAGAGGCAGAGTCCGCATTCATTAGCTTCGATCTTCATTACCTTCACTTCAGCTTCGATCCTCTGTTGGTGCAGGTGTACTTCTGTTCCAGAGGAGCTCCAAAGGAAAGGCAGTAGTATGTGGCTAATACTCAAGACTTTTTTCTTCTGCTGAGCGCAATTACTCTATTGGAGATCGGGAGCTACTGGCCATCAAATTGGCTCTGGAGGAGTGGAGACATCTTCTAGAGGGCGCAGCTCCCCCCATCTTGATCTACACCGACCACAAAAACCTTACCTACCTTCAGTCCGCTCAACGACTAATTCCTCGTCAAGCCAGGTGGTCGCTGTTCTTCACCCGTTTCCAATTTCTGCTCCACCACCGTCCCGCTGACAAGAATCTGAGGGCTGATGCCCTGTCCAGATCGTTTGAGACGGAAGACACGGTGGAGTCCTTTCAGACTATCATAGACCCATCATGCATTGTCACTGCTAATCCTCTGCAGATTAGAGACATCCCTCCGGGGAGGACTTTTGTTTGGTTGGCAGACAGGAGAAGAATTCTCCGCTGGGGACACAGTACTAAACTAGCTGGGCACGGTGGTGTCCATAAGACCTGAGACCTGATTGCTCGTCACTTCTGGTGGCCCACGCTACCTAAAGATGTTCTGGACTTTGTGTCTTCTTGCAAGGTGTGTGCTTCTAACAATGTTACTCACTCCAAGCCAGCCGGCCTGCTTCAACCTCTGCCTGTACCCAATGCCCCCTGGCAGCACATTGCAATGGAGTTTGTCAGAGACCTTCACCCCTCAGCAGGATGCAACACTGTCTGGGTGGTGGTGGACCGGTTCTCGAAGATGGCACATTTTATCAAAATAAAAGTAAAAATACGCCCGCGTCAAAGAAGTGCATTTCACTTCTTGGGACGTTTTTGGAGCCGTTTTTCATTGACTCCAATGAAAAACAGCTCCAATTACGTCCGTAATGGATGCCGCGAAAAATGCGAGTAGTCACAAAAACGTCTGAAATGCAGGAGCTGTTTTCGCCTGAAAACAACTCCGTAATTTCAGACGTATTTTGCGTTTGCGTGTGAACATACCCTTACAGTGAACGGAACCATGGAGCAGGCAGCAACCGGTTAATGCTCTGGATTTTGATCTATTTAGGCAAAACTTATCCCACAGTATGACATACAGAGGGATACGTCGCCCAGGGAATTGCCCAGGGAAAACTCCTGAAGTCAATGTCCATGAATGGCAGTTTTCGTCTGGAGCTTTCCCAGGGTTGAAGCCTTCTACTAGCACTCTGCCCAGGGACTATGGCGCTTTTCCTGATGCCCATATATGTAAAGTGACGTAAGAAGCTTTGCAAAGCCTGAGTACACGGCCGGAGCGTCGGCAACACTCTGGCCAGGGATTCCGGCTCTGGAGAATCCCTGATGTCACTTTACATATATGGACAGTGATGTCAGGAGCTTCCCTAGGGACAAAGTCCACGGGTAGAGCACTTGTGATGCTCTGTCTGGGGACTCCGGCATTGGGAAGCTCTTGACGTCACAGTCCATATAGTAATTTCAGGAGCGGTATACGGTTTTTCGTGGAATCTCTCAGGATGGAATAGCAAAGTCTACTACGCTATTCCACCCTTCAAAACTAAGGTCGTACCGACGTCTACCAGCCCGACGTAGGCTAAAAGGACATAATGAAGTCCTATGAATTGTAGCGCCCATGGCCGCGAGCCGTCGGGTTTACTCACCTCCCGACGCCCGCAGCCATGGATCTGTGAGCGCTGGCCTCCGTCTCCCTCCTAGGAGATGCCAGCGCTCACTTCCGCTCCGTCCGGCTGGGTCCCGTAATTAGAATCGTCATCATCATCAACTGCCACGATTTCCTGGTCTATAAGAAGGCCCCTGGCCTTCTAATCCTTGCCTGAGCGTTGTTAGTCTTTCCCAGTCTGTCTCACAAATGGTCCCTTAGTGTCTCCCGTTCCAGCTGTTACCCGTGCCCTGTTACCGTTCCTGTATTCCATATTTTTCCTGTGCCTACCCGCGTTCAAGTGTCTTCTGCCACGTCAAGTGCCATCTGCCACGTCAAGTGTCTTCTGCCACGTCAAGTGCTATCTGCCACGTCAAGTGTCTTCTGCCACGTCAAGTGCCATCTGCCACGCCAAGTGCAATCTGTCACGCCAAGTGCCATCTGCCACGTCAAGTGCCATCTGCCACGCCAAGTGCCATCTGCCACGTCAAGTGCCATCTGCCACGTCAAGTGCCATCTGCCACGTCAAGTGCCATCTGCCACGTCAAGTGTCTACCGCTCATCGGATACTGCCCGCCACGTCTGGCGCTACTTGCCGCACCTGCCTCCATCCGTGCTGAAGCCACAGCCACCGCCCGGACTATTTCAGGTACACAAGCATTACTGTCTGCCATTTTACTTTCGCATAGACTGTGACCTGGTCAGCTGCCTCCCCGCTACGGCGGAGCGGCCTAGTGGGTCCACAAACCCAGTGCCCGTGACATGAATTATCATCTACGTTGTTAATAGTGTACGCTAGGAGATTTGCTGACGTACACGATAAACTTAGGGCAACAACACGATGTGATGGGGGCCTTAGGGGATGGGGAGCACTTGTGAGGATGTAAGGAGCACTAATGCTCCGTTCTTACGTTGACATTAAAGTTCAATGTGTTTTTCAACAGCAAAAATCTGAGGCTTACCGTATTGTTGCGTTTACCTGTGTTAGTCTTGCAAATGGTCCCTTAGTGTTTTCCAGTTCCCTGTGTTCCCGTTCCTGCTACCTGTATCCCGTGCTACCTTGTTCCTGTAACTTAGAGAGTTGAGGTCGTGTTGTGCCACCTATCACGTCTGCTGTGTTACACCACGCCTGGTGTCTGCTGTCAAGCTCCCATCCGAGCCTAACCATCGCTACTATCTGAACTACCACAGGAACCCTTACTCAGACTATAGACTTTACTTGGTACACTGTGTGGCCAGCTGCTATCCCGCTACGGCGGTACGAACCAGTGGGTCCACATACCCACAGATTGTGACAATGGGTCTGAACAGCAGTATCCCAATCCAAAAATGGAGAGCTTATGACAAAGTGGGAGAGGAAAAAGAAACAAGGTGGGTGTGCGGTAAGCGAAAGGGTAAAGAGGAAAACCATATTATATCAAATAAGACTGAAAGTCTGGGGAGGCCTAAAAGAGTTGCTGTCCAGATCATGTTTCAAGAATTTTAGAAGAGTCACCAGAATCCTCTGCAGACAGTTCTTTCATTCTCATGAGAAGTACCATTTCCTTGAGCAATTCCAAAATGGAAGGAGGTTCAATCGCTCTCGAGCGTCAGGGAATGACCTCATGAGGAGCTGTTAAAAAGTGTCAAAGAATGCCCTTTTTAGAAAGAGATATGGATCCGGAAGTGGTGTATTGGGAATCTGTACTTCACTAACAATGTGGTAGATAGCAAAGATTTTGTCCCCAAATGGTTTAAGTTTGGGACAGCTAAACCAAATGTGGAGGATAGTACCAACCTCACCACATTCCCTCTAACCTTGAGCAGATGCGGAAGGGAAGATGGAGTTAAAGGGTAACTAAACTTTTAAAAAACAGTGACATGTCAGAAATTTTGATCAGTGAGGGTCCGAGCACTTTCCATTGAGCCCATACACCAATTCCTCGGCTTTCCGAGAAAAAGCGGATCAGAAACAAAGCAACTTAGCGCTCACCCAAGCACATCTATCGCTTCATTTTAGCGATCAATGGGGGTCCCAGTGCTCGGACCCTTACCGATCAAAACTTCTGACGTGTCACTGGGACACGTCAGAAGTTTTTGAAAGTTTAGTTACCCTTTAAGATACAATGGATACTTATACAATATATATCTGGTATAGTTTTTCTCTTGTGCAGTGCATACAGTGAGTAGCCTATTAGTCAGGACAAACATTCTCTCCCAAGAGCTAAAAAATGAGGGGTGGGGGACCAAATAAAGAGTCCAACGGTCCCGTCGCAGGCAAGACCCTGTAGGAATCCAAGGTCTACCCGAGAGCCTATGACCTCCAATATCTTTCGCAAAAATACGCATAGTATTTATAGCCACTTGGTGGTATCTCTTAATATTCGGCAGACCAGCACCGCTGGGAGATTTGGATTGGACCTGATAGCTGATAGCTGATACGAGGCCGTGATGTGCCCCACACAAATTTCGTGAAGGTCCTTCTAGCCTTAATAAAAAAAATGATAGGAACCGTCTGAAACAGAAATTCATATTAATACCATTTATGGGCCCAAACCAGGAGACCTTTTTTTGTTGTTGTATTGATTGAGATGAATACAGAGGGTATGTTCAAGCAGTGGGAGGTAAATTAGTGTATAATGCATTCATATTCAATGATATATGTATCCCAAGATATTTAAGGGAAACAGTTGCCTTCCAAATGGGAAGGAACTACTAAGACTGGCTTGTATAGAAGATGGTAGGGAAAGATTTAGAGCTTCAGTCTTCGAATAATTGACCTTACAAGGTGAGCAAATAACTTAAACTCTTTAACCCTTTCATGACCAAGGGTCATTGATGCCCCTGTGTCCAGGCCAAATTTTCCATTTTTGATATGCACTTCATTAAACGATAATAACTTTGCAACCGCTTTGAATATCACAATTATTTTTACTTGGATTTTTACAAGACTTAGCTAGATTAGTTTAATTAATTCCATGTTTTCAATCTTTATTATGAGCAGACAAATCACAAAAAATGTGAAAAAAACACTTATTTTGTAATTTTTTATATATATTTATTTATATTATATGTATATATCTATATACACGCTGTTGCAGCACTGTAACAATTCGTCTTCTTGTCTCTCCGTCGCCCTGGATCGCTGTAAGGGGAGAGTGAAGAGGGCTATAAGGCTATTGTCACGACGCGGGGTGTGGACCCACTGGGCCATACCGCGCAGCGGGGTAGCAGCTGGCCAATAAGGTACAAAACAATGTCTATAGTTCTGAACGGGTACCTGAGGCAATGTAGACAGTGGCAGGAGCATGACTTGACTTTCACAACAGGTGACGCTGCGGATGCAGCGGGAAGACACGACTTGACTTTCCAGCAGGTGACGCCACGGATGCAGCGGGAAGACACGACTTGACTTTGACAGCAGGTACAATAGCACAGGATACAGGGTACAGGCAGCAGGAACGGGTAATACTGGGAACTGGAAAACACTGGGAGACCTTTAGCAAGACAAACTAGGGTATACAACAACGCTCAGGCAAGGAACCAGTGGGCAGAGCCCCTAATTATAGTCAAGCAGCCATTTGGGCTGATAATTGATAGGTGACAGCTGGACGTGTACTGGCCCTTTAAGGCCGCACACGCGCGGGCGGGTGCGCCCTGTGGGAATCAGTACAAGGACCCGGAAGACAGTGCCGGCATCTCCCTGGAGGGAGCTGACGCCGTGAAGAGGGATGTCCATGGCCGGGATCAACAAGAGGTAAGTCAGGATGACGACCCCCGGCCCTAGACGTTACAGTATCCCCCCTCTTACGCCCCCTCTTCTTTGGACCAGAGCGGGAAAGAATTTTCTTCAAGAGGACAGGAGCATCGATGTTCTCCTCTGGCTCCCAAGACCTTTCCTCTGGACCAAATCTCCTCCAATCCACCAAGTAAAAAGTCCTGCCTCCTACTTTCTTGGTGGCCAGGATCTCCCTCGCTTCGAAAGTTCCGGATGAACCGCCAGGAACCACTGCGGAACTAGGAGTCCTGGAGTAGCGGTTCAGGACCACGGGTTCTAGCAAGGAGACGTGAAAGGAGTTAGGAATCTTGAGGGTAGGAGGCAGTCGAAGCTTGTACGACACAGGATTGATCTGTAGTAGAATCTCGAAGGGTCCAAGGAACCTGGGAGCAAACTTGCAGGATGGCACCCTCAGGCGAATATTCCTAGAAGACAGCCAGACCTTTGTACCCGGAAGAAACTGGGGAGGTTCTCGTCTTCTAGTGCCTGCCTTTCTCTTCATGCGAACCACCGCCAGCAGAATAGAAGATCGTGTCTGCTGCCATATCTGCTGAACGTTCCTGAAGTTAGAGTCGGCTGCAGGCACCTGAGACATAGTAGCGCTGGGCAGGGGTATTCGAGGATGTTGACCGTAGACTATGAAGAATGGACTGGAGGTGGTGGACTCACTGGTATGGTTATTATAAGAGAACTCCGCCCACGGGAGCAGCTGCACCCAGTCATCGTGTCGTCTAGAGACAAAGTGCCGCAGATAGTTCTCCATAATTTGGTTAATCCTCTCCACTTGTCCATTGGACTGAGGGTGGTAAGCTGAGGAGAAGTCCAACTTTACATTGAGTAGGCCGCAGAGTGCTCTCCAGAACTTTGAGGTGAACTGGACCCCTCGATCCGAGACAATATGCAGGGGTAATCCGGAAGATGTGTTGCATGAAGAGATCAGCCAGTCGAGTGGCAGAAGGCAGGCCAGTCAGAGGAACAAAATGAGCCATTTTAGAAAAACGATCCACCACCACCCAGATCACACTGCGTCCCGCAGAGAGAGGCAGATCCGCGACAAAGTCCATAGTAATATGCCGCCAGGGGGCATTGGGCACGGGCAGTAGTTGGAGCAGACCGGCTGGTCTGGAGTGGGCAACTTTGTTTGCTGCACACACCGTACAGAAGGATACAAAGTCCAAGACGTCTTTGGCCAGCGTGGGCCACCAGAACTGACGGGCAACTAGGTCTTGGGTCTTACGGGCACCCGCGTGACCTGCCAGCTTGGAACTGTGACCCCAGCGAAGGATTCCTCTTCTGTCTGCCAGCCGTACAAAAGTTTTTCCCGGAGGAATGTGTCTAACCTGCAGGGGGTTAACAGAGTAGATGCAGGAAGGATCGATAATATTCTGTGGGGACTCCACAGTGTCCTCTGTCTCAAATGACCTAGAAAAGGCATCGGCCCTCACATTCTTGTCGGCAGGTCGGTAGTGGAGTTCGAACCGGAACCGTGCAAAAAAAAATGACCACCTGGCTTGACGAGGATTCAGCCGTTGAGCCGTCTGTAGGTAGGTCAAATTCTTGTGGTCCGTGAAAACCAGGATTAGTTGAGCTGCGCCCTCCAGTAGGTGTCTCCACTCCTGCAGGGCCAGCTTGATGGCCAGTAACTCCCGATCTCCAATCGAGTAGTTGCGCTCTGCAGAAGAAAACAGCTGGATTAGTAACCACATACCATCGTCTTGCCTTTCGAACCTCTCTGGAACACTGTAAGGATACATCAGGGTGGTGAAGTATAGAAGCTGACATGAAGGCCTTTTTTAAGGTTTCAAATGCGATTTCCGCCTCTGGAGTCCATACCTTGGCATTCATACCCTTCTTAGTGAGGGTGGAGATGGGAGCTGTCAGAGAAGAGAAGTTGGGAATGAACAGTCTGTAGAAGTTAGCAAATCCCAGGAAGCGTTGTATGGCCCTAAAGCCTTGGGGACGTGGCCACTCCAGGACAGCCTTGACCTTTTCAGGGTCCATCTTGAGACCTTGATCAGAGATGATATATCCCAGGAAGGGAAGAGACTTCTCTTGGAACACGCACTTCTCCAACTTGGCGCAAAGATGATTCTCCCTTAATCTAAGCAACACCTGGCGGACATGTCCATCACGTGTGTTAAATGCAGTCTTCCACTCGTCACCCTGACGGATCCGGATTAGATTGTAAGCCCCCCGCAGGTCAAGCTTGGAAAAAAAATTCGGCCCCCGTATACGATCAAAGATCTCTGAAATCAACGGCAAAGGGTACCTGTTCTTCACCGTGATCTGATTGAGGCCTCGGTAGTCAATGCAGGGTCAAAGGGATCCATCCTTCTTTTTGACAAAGAAAAACCCGGCTCTGGCTGGGGATGAAGACTTTCGTATGAAGCCCCTCTCCAGATTCTCTTTAATGTAGGCCGACATAGACTGGGTCTCTGGCAAGGAGAGAGGGTATACTCTACCGCGAGGAGGGGACGAATCAGGAACCAAGTCGATAGGACAATCGTATTCTCGATGTGGTGGCAATATCTCGGCCTCCTTTTGGTCTAAGACATCAGCGAACTGCGAGTAACAAGGATGCAACCCAAACAATGACTGTGATTGATAGACATGACCCAGACAGCGGTCTAGACACTTGGGGCCCCACTGGAGAACCTCTCCGGAGTTCCAATCCAGGACTGGGGCGTGAAGACGGAGCCAAGGCATACCCCGCAGCACGGGGTTGACAGCCTTGGACAGGACATACAGGGAGATGAGCTCAGAATGAAGAGCTCCCACTTTGAGTCTCAAAGGCTTGGTTACAGACAATACTGGGTCAGGCAAAGGCAGTCCATCTACCGAGGCAACGATCAACGGTCTCTCCAGCAAAACAGTGGGCAACTGAAGAAGATCCACAAGGTCTTGACAGATGAAATTGGCTTCGGAGCCAGAGTCCAGGTAGGCAGAGACTGGATGAGGTCTCTCGCCAGCGACGATGGTCACAGGAATAAACAGCTTGGAAGAGAGTTGTCTCTCCAACCAATCCCAGGCATTGGGGTTTTTTAGGCCTCTGGGAAAACAAACGCACGACATGGCCAGCGAGGCCGCAATATAGGCAGAGTCCAAAGGTGCGCCTGCGCTGTTTTTCTTGAACGGATAGTTTAAGCCAATCCACATGCATCGGAAACTCGGGAGCAGCAGAAGAACAAGGCAAGAGGGGTTGCTGGAAGTTGGGCGCCAGTCTAGGAAGCCGTTTCTCCTGTAGAATCTCTTGGGATCTCTCTCTGAGCTTTATGTCCACACAGGTAGCCAGTAGAATCAGGTCATCCAGGGCAGCTGGGAGATCTCGAGCAGCCAGTTCATCTTTGATCTCAGGCGATAGGCCATGCCAGAAGGATGCTACCAAGGCCTCATTGTTCCAGGACAATTCTCCTGCCAGAGTCCGGAACTGGATGGTGTATTCGCCCACGGAGGCGTCCTCCTGACGCAGGTTAAAGATAGCAGTGGCTGCCGATGAGGCTCGTCCAGGCTCCTCAAATACGGAACGGAACAACCGCACAAATCCCTGGAAGTCTCGGGTCTCTGTCGCTCCCAAATTGGATTCGCCCACGCCAGGGCCTTGCTGGCGAGTAGAGATATAATGAAGGCGATCCTGGTTCCGTCCGAAGGAAATGCTCGGGCGTGCAGAGTGAAATGGATTTGGCATTGATTCAGAAACCCCCTGCACGAACTTGCGTCTCCATGAAACCGAGGTGGCAATGGCAGCAAGAACCAAGAGTCTGAACTGGGACTGCCAGGAGGTGTAGCTGGAGGGTCGATCGGAGGAGCTTGAATTTGAGTGGTGACGGAAGTAACTAGCACACCTAGATGCTGTGCCATAGAGTCTACTGCCACAAGGAGATAATCCTGTCGTGCTTGCAGATCCTGCAGGTCCGCCTGCATGGCTTGGGAGGATGACAGGCTCTTGACTTGGCCAGCGGGGTCCATGGCCTGAGCGTACTGTCACGGCGCGGGGTGTGGACCCACTGGGCCGTACCGCGTAGCGGGAAAGCAGCTGGCCAACAAGGTACAAAACAATGTCTATAGTTCTGAACGGGTACCTGAGGCAATGTAGACAGTGGCAGGAGCACGACTTGACTTTCACAGCAGGTGACGCCGCGGCTGCAGCGGATAGACACGACTTGACTTTCACAGCAGGTGACGCCGCGGATGCAGCGGGAAGACACGACTTGACTTTCCAGCAGGTGACGCCGCGGATGCAGCGGGAAGACACAACTTGACTTTCACAGCAGGTACGATAGCACGGGATACAGGGTACAGGCAACAGGAACGGGTAATACTGGGAACTGGAAAACACTGGGAGACCTTTAGCAAGACAAACTAGGGCATACAACAACGCTCAGGCAAGGAACCAGTGGGCAGAGCCTCAGTACGAGGACCCGGAAGACAGTGCCGGCATCTCCCTGGAGGGAGCTGACGCCGTGAAGAGGGATGTCCATGGCCGGGATCGTCAAGAGGTAAGTCAGGACGACGACCCCGGCCCTAGACGTTACAGCTTTATACACGGCTTGAAAAAAAAGCCTGTTAAAAACGGATCAACTGTCAGTTTTTCATGGATGTTTTGCATCAGTGTGTTTCAACATTTGAATCCATTTCTAGGCCGTCTGACCGTTTTTAACCACATTTGTAATTTTGTATGGCTGTTAACATTTTTTTATGAATTTTGTTTCGTTAGGGTTTTTTTGTCCCAACCCCCTGTAAACACCACAGTGTCTGTCTCGGCGTGGGGTGTGGACCCACTGGGCCGTACCATGTAGCGGGATAGCAGCTGGCCAAACAGGTTTAGTACAAAGTCTATAGTCCAGAAAGGGTACCTGAGGCAATGTAGACAGTAGCGATGATTCAGGCTGAAAATAAGGCTCCGGCAGTAGACGGACACTCGGCGGGGTGTGACACAGTAGATGCAGCGGAAGACACAACTTGACTTCAACTGTAGACGGCACAGAGGCACGGTAGCACGGGATACAGGGTACAGGCAGCAGGAACAGGTAACACTGGGAACTGGAAAACACTAGGAGACCATTTGCAAGACAAACTTAGGTACACAACAACGCTCAGGCACTGATCAAGAGGCCAGAGACCTTTTTATAGTCCAGCAGCACTCTGGGCTTGATTGTAATTTCCTGCAATTGTGCGCGCACTGGCCCTTTAAGGCCGTGCATGTGCGCCCTGCGGGAGAGAGTCTCTGGACCAGGAAGTGAGTGCCGGCGTCTCTCCGGAGGGATATGCCGCCTCACACTCACACGTCCATGGCCGCGGCCGTCAGAGGGTAAGTCAGAACGACGGGCCTCGGCCATAGACGTTAGAGTGCCCATGTAGATAGTGCGACAATGCCTCTGTAGATAGCATCACACCTCCTGTAGATATTGCAACCCCCTGCAGATAGCACCACCCCCTGTAGATAGCACCACCCCCCCCTGTAGAGCCCACCACACCCCTGTAGATAGCAATACCCCCCTGTAGATAGCGCCACCTAAGCTCTCTCTAGGAGTGGAATCTCCGGTCAGAGCGCTCTGGCTGGGGATTCTGCTCCTAGAGAGTCACTGATGACCTTTGCCCATATATGGACAGTGATGTCAGGAGCTCCCTCTAGGAGCGTAATTCCCAGCCAGGGCATCAGCAACACTCTGGCCGGGATTCCTCTCCTAGAGGGAGCCCCAGACTGCCCTGTCCATATATAGGAGCGGAACCACCGATCAGAGCGTTCTGACCGGGGATTCCACTAATAGAGGGAGCTTAGGTAGCGCTATCTACAGGCGGGTTGTGTGTGGTGCTATCTGTAGGCGGGTTGTGTGTGGCCCTATCTGCAGGGGGGTTGTGTGTGGCACTATCTGCAGACGGGTTGTGTGTGGCGCTATCTGCATGGGGGTTGTGTGTGGCGCTATCTACAGGGGGGTTTGTGTGTGGAACCATCTATAGGGCGGTGTATTCGGAGCATCTCAAAGCCCCAGCAGAAATGAAAGTGCAGCGCTCCTTACATTCAAGAAGCACTGCACACATTAAACCCCGTTCCAGGCTACCAACATTTATATACATGACAACTGCACAAGGGCATCAGCAGTTGGAATGTATATAGCCGTATGGCTGTCGTGATGGGGTTATTGATAAACAGAAAGGAGGTCTAGGGTTTGGACTTGTATATAAATAAATCATTGGCGTAGAGTGCTGCATTTTAGTGTTTGTTACTGACCTGAATTCCTGAGATATTTATATTATTTCGTATGGCAATCACCAGGTGCTCCATCACAAAAAAACAGGGAAAAGTGGGCACCCCTGACGAGTGCCATTATGGATGAGTGGCAAAAAGCAATCCGTTCACTCCTACCTGTGCAGATGGCCCACAATATAAGGCTAAAATGTTGGACCTTCAACATCCTTTGTATCAATTGCCCACTTACAAGAGCCAGTTATCTTTACTGAAGGAGATGGTAGCATCTACTGTAATCCTTTATCATGTCAAGTAACTATGATTGTAAACTAGGCTCTTGTAAATTGGTGCTAAAAAAAAATCTAGTAATTTCCAGTTGATTTCTTATATCTAGGAAGAATGTCAAAGAGCTGGATGATTTTCCTTCAACATACCCTACCCAGTGGTTTAACCAAGCCTCTCCCCTTACCTCTGTATCATATCCGTATTTGATGAATAGTGACACTGGGTGTAGACTGGACCAGCATTTATAGCTCAACATGGATTATAATAATATAGTTACTGGAATAGCAGGACAAAAACTGACCATTGTCATTGTAATCCAAATATAGCAAGAAAATATTCACATGCGACAGATTTGTTGCGAAAATGTCTGCATCAAATATGCCGCATGTGAATGTTCCCTTATTACCAGGGAATAAAATGCTCCTGGTTGAAAGGGGAGCTATGCTGATAATAATATAATAGGAAATTGTTAGGTATGCAGCTTCCCAATTTGATCATTAAAATGGCTCCAAAGATATCTTAAATTATTCATAAAAGCACAATTGTAGGGCACAGCAATAGTGACATGTGACATTCAGTTCACATGTTGAATTCCAAGATGCTCAATCCTTTGTTCACGTGGTAGATAACCACTGCTGGAAGTATCTGGCAGCTGCTTATCTCCCTCTCCATATGGCAGTAAACATGCATGCATGCACAGCTGATCCAAGCATGAATGTTTATATGTTTCAAAACGTAGGATAAGGCTATGGCTACATGGCGACTTTGGCCACGACACAGAAGGCACTTATATTACTGCATGGGTGAATAAAAAGTTCAATTTTTTGGATGTGCTGCCTGAATCTCCTTTCTTGCCGCTACATTACTGCGACGCAGGCAGCGCAACACAGTCATTTTTGGACACAAGCCCTATGGCATGGCCAAAGTCGCTGTGTAGTCTTAGCCTATAGTGTGAGTGAAAGAAGAACACACATGCAGTTTTGTGGAAGTTTACTGAGCCAAACACAGGGGTGGATACAGAGATCTTTGTTTGCCGATCCTCAACTGCCAGTCTAAATACAGTTCAATATAGAAGTCTCACATTGGTGTCAATTGGAGTTACGGAAATATCCGAGCGCTCAACTGTTTTCGTTGTTTCAAGAGTGGTACAGTGCATGGTTGACCACCGCTCTATTCAATCTCATTCTTGCTGGGGTGATCTCAGTAGTGGGACCCCACCTATAAAACATTGATCACCTATCCAGTGGTTTCATTATTTACTGGTAGATTTACTAATAGTTTATTTGATAGGCTAAAAATGGCTTCACTTTCTACTTTGGTGCATTTTAACTTTCCACGTGGTGTTCTCTTATCCGTGTATCCATAACATTATATCATTAGCTCCAAGCCATTCAATTATCTTCAATTTCCAGTTTTGGGTTGAATAGGAAACTGAGCAAACAAGATACAAACTTCAAATCGAAATAAGAAACTTGCCCAACGATAAACCAACTTTAACATTGTGCAGCAACGGCAGCAGTAGTATCTGCACACACTGATAATAATTCGGCAATATAGGGAAAGGGGAAGACATTTCTCGCCCACCAGGGTCACACTTCCCTTCAAACACTTCCTTCAGGTAGCTAATTGGCTGTTGAGCGCCAATGCAGCTCATGTGATCTGCTTTCTCTTTTTGATTGGTCGATCTTTCTCTTGGTTACCGTGGAACGCAACGCTGACCTGTCATGGCGCCTTAGCAACGTGGGTGCGCGGTATTGTGTAGTAAAAGGGCCGCTACGATGTTTCCTCCGGGTGCTCTGCGTCTGGTTATGTTGGCGGTGGTTGGAGTAATAGCCCAGGCGGGGGCACAGTCAGTTATAGGTGAGCAGAACGTTCTAGTCATTGGGGCTTTAAAAAACGAGACCTCTGCTTTAGTTTCCTTAGGGAGACATTGTAGTTTATTGTACTCTGCTGCTTCATACACTTGTAATCAGCTCTCTATAATTTGCTTTATGAAGGTGACCAAATTATGGGAATCTGTATTAAAAGATATAATTATTGGAAATCCATCCATCCATCCCTCCATCCCTAGAGGCACCCCCTACAGCATACAAGCACCATCAATAGTGGTACATCATTGGTTGTCCCAGTCAGTCTAATGAAGGACAATGTGACAGCCTCTGTGTGATCATCATTAACAGAGTACAGACTGTCATATATTTTGGCTGTATTGATAACAGCAACGAATGCCAATGTGGGGCTGCCACAAAGACCGGTAGGTACCAGTGTTACACGGATAGCCCGTTGATTTCAACAGGAACTGTGCAATGATTAAATTTTTCTGTTATGGCAATACAGGTGATAAAAACTTGCCAGCCAGGTACCCCTGTAAATCACAGTTTATTGCTGGGGCAGAACGCTGCTGGGATACAAGGTGTTCAGCTTATTTTCAGAGGACCGTTCTAACAAAAGCGGATTGTCTAGGGTTGTCTGGAAAAATGTCCTCAGGATAGGCCATCAATATCCGACTCTCGTCCAGCTGTTTGACGTGGCCACGGCAATCTAGTGAGTGTCGCTTCCCCTTCCTTTCTTACACCGCTTCATACTGCACAACACCGTCTGGTTTGTAGCGGCAGTGCACAGTATTACATTTACTTGAATAGGAGGAAACTGTAGTACTTTGCACCGCTACTACATCTGTGACTGCGTTGTACAGCGCTATAAACACATTGAAGGGGAAGCTTCGCTCGCTAGGGCGCCACGGCCCCTTTAAACAGCTGACCACTCGGGGGGCAGTCAGATATTGATGGTCTGTGCTAAGGTTAGGCCATCATTTTTACTTATTTTACAGGATCACTCCTTAAATTTTTGCCTTTCTTTCTTCATCCTGGAAAACATGGCTGGACCCCGCGGGGGACGGGACCTTGATTTCAGATTTTTTTTTTTCCTAGTTTTATTAAAATACGTAACAAAAGGATAGAGTTTAATTGAAGCTTTTTGTACTTTTGTATTTAGGTTTCTATCCTTCCAAAGTCTTTTTGTCTGGACCGCAAATGACAACGTTCCTTGTGGCAAATGTATCTTCTGTTACGTTATCTCTTGCGGTCATTGCCGATACAAGTGAGTATCAACATCAGTCAGGTTTTAATGACGTGCTCAGGTCATTTGTGTATATCATTTGTTTCTTTTATTTTTCATTCTAGCTTCTGTACCATTACCAAGTTGTAATGGAGAGAATACAACAGAGAACTGGTTGTTAAGTCTGGAATCATTTGATACTGTGGTGAGTAAAAATACAATATGAAAGAGGAATAAAGAGAATGTTAAAGGGGTTGTTCAACGACAACCCTTTTTTTTTTACTTTTAGAATCTGTCAACCAGACGGCCCTATTCCCTGGAAATGAAATGAGGCTGTTGGAAACTGTGGAATGAGTGCGTTGAGGGATTTCCAACGTCCCCATACCAGTCTCATTATCCGCGATAGTAGGGGTCTCAGAGTTCAGACTACCACCTAACTTACTTTTATAACATGACTCATTGAAAAGTTCTAAAATTAAAAAAAAAAGGGGTTGTCGTGGGGGCAGGCAAACAAATTTTCTGAAATATAGGGTCCCTGAACTTTGACTTGACTTGTTCCTTCCCATTACATTTTGGTGCCACTCAAAAGAGCACCATGGCCACCTTCATTTGGGAAAGTAGTCAGAGCTGGCATTTCTGAACCCATTTTCCGATATGTTTTTATGAAAGTCAGACTTGGGCGTCACTATGAGGGTAACAGATTTAGCAGTCACTATGGAGTGTGGAAGAAGAAACAGGGAAGACCAACATAATTCTAAGCTTTTTATACTCTGTCCTCATTTTCTGCTGAAGATTGTCATTGTGGAGATGGGTGACAATCTAAGTTTTGCTGAGGTCCCATGGTTACTTGTTACGCCTGTATCTCCCCTTTAAATGAATGCATTGCATTTAAAAGGGTATCCAGTTTTTTGTAAATAATGTTTGTTGTATAATGAGAACTTCCGCAACGTCTATGGCATATATACAAGTTGCTAGGTCATTTCTACATAAAGTGTTTCAGATGTATACATGGAAAGATCCAATCATTACTATTCTATTTTGTACTTCATTTACAGGCTAAAGTTACGGTGACTTTCAGTAAGAATTTGACCTTATGTTCAGGCAATGAAACAAATTGCTGTCAAAAGGTTCAATGTGTCGTGGAAACCCTTCAAGTCACTGCCTGTCAGAATAACCGAACCATTACCAGTATGCTCATTCATGCAGAGATCTTTATCAATACCACTTTTCTAGGTATTGTTTCAGGTAAGGGCCCGTTTACCGTTACGTCATTGAGAGCTGTGCTAGATATGTACTGTGGTAAAGGATATCTTGGTATAACAAGGTACCATGTTTTTGGTTCACACTGTACATGAAAATTAAACCAAAAAAGCAGCAACAGGACCCCCGGACGAAGGCATTTAGCGCCGAAATGAGCGTATGGGTGGACGCTCGCTGTGGTGTTACTTACAGCAAACTGCTAAATGGGTATACTATGTCCCTCAATATTTTCATGACTTTTGATTGTGCTATATTCATGTTGACTTCAACTGGAGGCATTTCATGTAACATACTATATTACTTAGTCTGTCATACATATTTACATATACTATGTTCACTTACCTCGTTGTAGTCCATGCATCTGCATTTTTTGTGACACTCAGCGACCAGTCCTGTTACCATCTGTAGGTTCTGGATTCTTTGTTTTAACCATTCTGTATTCATATTTTTATTGTGATTTTTCAATAAAGACTTTTTCATGTTTTCTCTACTTGTTGTTGCATCAATTTTCTTGTAGGTTGGACTGTACATGAAAAGTAGAGTGGATTTGTCATGAAAATATGATGTTAATAGTCTAGTAGAAAGAATACAGCGGACTATGAGCGTAATGTATTCCCCTCCCCCTTACCAATGATTGACAGCCTCTGAGGTATATGCCTGTACATATTGGTGGCCATCAATCATCAGTGACAGTGGTGGGAGGAGCCAGGGGGAGCGCGTGGCTCATATACCGTATACAGCAGAATTTTAACTCTGAAGTCCACTGAATTCTTTCTTTTTGGCTATTATATAAATGGCACAATATTCTGTTTTTGTGCAATTTAGTATAATAGATCGTTGAACCCTAAATAGGGCAGCATATTTTTATGACAAATCCACTTTATAAGGGTTATTAAAACAAGAATATTGGAATATGAACAAAAAAAGCTAACATGTTAAAGTATGTGTATCTATTTTGTGCATTTATGTTAAAGGCTATGTACACCTTTTGAGGGCAATTTTTTTCTTTTATTAAATAGTTCAGTCAGTGTGTTTGGTGTAACTTTATAAATAGTCTTTATTAAAAATTTGTTTTACTTTTTGACATCCAGCTGCTCTGTATTCCCTATACAAAGCAGCTGTATATTTCGCTACTATCTGAATCCGTTAGTCCCGCGGACCTGATGGGTTCAGTGTCAGCGGGTCCTGTGTGTCTCTAACATGCAGGATGCACCTGTTATCTGCTATGATGAAGAATATGGATTTATAAAATTATTACTAAAAATGTGCGCATATCTTTACTAAATGGTAGAAAAGTTTTATTTGGAAGTTTACAAGATGCTCGTTTTACAGATAATAAAACCGTGATACCCAACCAAGTATACCAACCACTAGGACCCTGTCCCTGTAATCTAACGGCTGGGGCTTGTGATGTCCGCTGCTGCTGTGATCAGGTAAATTATTTGCTGCTTCTTCTGGTCATGTTCTTGTATTTTCTGTAAAAAAATATTGTTGTATATTTATCATTTCGTACATTTGTTAGTGATCTAAAAGGTTTAATGTTCCCAAAGAAAGAAAAGCTTAGTTTGAAGTGGAATATTATTCCTTAGACTCTATAATGTTTTCAGGCAGGCAGTAAAATGCACAGTCCTTTTTTTTTCCCCACATAAAGCAGTCCTTTATTATACTGTATATGCCTAGGTTAATATAAAATACACTGTTGGGGTATATTCGCACGTTGCAGAAATTTCTGCGACTGTTCCATTCAGCTGAATAGGACTTGCAGCAGAAACAACCCCATTCAGATGTATGGAACAGATTTTCATTTGCAGAAATTTCAGCTAGAGAAATGCAGCGTGTGAATATACCCTTATATCTACAACCTTTATATAATTTAATTTCTTACAACGTGGAACACACAGCTGCACTAAAATGATCATAGGACAAGCCGCCTTATTTACCCAGTATACAGGTCAGCAAAGTTTCTGCATGCTGTGCGCCTTTTTGAGATGTCATCGAGTTGAAGCGTACGGGTCCTTCATACTGGTTGAGTAAAGGGACTTTTACTGCTGTCTGATCCACATCCGAGGGACCGCTTTGTACCGTTCTTATGAGTAACTTTATTGTGCTACTGACTTCTGCTTTCCTAATTGAATTACTCCATAATATCAGCCTTGATGTTCTATAATGGTATTTCTCTTTTTGATGTGAAATTGGTTCTATTTGAAGAGCTCAGTCTTCTTTCTTGGTTTCTCAAATAGTTTATAATATTTATAAATTCTATTTACTTACATGTTTGACAGGAGTGCAACCTAAGCATGAAAAAACTGTTCAATGGATCCTGTTACTCTGGTGTTTTTGGTGGAAATGTCTCTCCGCCTTTTGACCAGCTTTGTAGTGTTCAGGAGAAGAACCATGCTCCCGATTGGTTTCCGTTCCTGTGTGTCCAGTCTCCCATGGACAATTCCCCTTTTCAGGGCTATTTCTACCAGGGATACACGGAGTAAGTTTCCATCTATATACACATTAAAGATCATTTTCTGCTTTATTTAACCCCCTTTCACATGACCTATTTGGGTATATGATGTAGTAGAGGTCGATCTTCTGCTTGGGCTCTCCCTCTGGGGGACCTGGCCTATTGATTTCATTAGGTGCCATTTAAAGGGGTTTTCCCACAAACACATGTATCCCCTATCCACAGGGTAGGGGATACATGTGTGATCGCTGGGGGTCCGACCGCTGAGGCCCCCAGCGTAGAGGAGAGCGGAGCAGTGGTGCGCATGCAAGACCAGTGCTGCATCCATTTCTATGACCCTTCCGGGACTGCTGTCTCCTGTTCTCCTCATCGCTGGGGGACCCCCAGTGATCACACATGCGTCCTCTATCCTGTGGATAGGGGATACATGTGTTTGTGGCAAACCCCTTTTAAGTGCTTTGTCCACAGAGGCTTAAAATCATTCATACAGACTTTACTGCTTTTAAAATCATTCATATTGCTAATAAATAATAAAAGGGGTACATGTTAAGAACTGTATGATCAGACTGCACTCTGTGTGCGCCTGCCTGCAGATTCCCCTGGCATCCTCTCTATTGCTCTATTATATGATCGCTACCACAGGTATTGATGTACATGCAACCAAAGGTGAACTATAACTTTTTAATGGGAAAATAAATCTTGTCTATTAGATTTTGTTTTATTTCTGACTAATAATTTTTTTTCCTTTCTTGATTTTGCACAGAACCCCACCCCAGACTCCATCTTTTAATTTGAGCTTCGAGACCATTTATGGAAAAGCCCTCAGTAGTTATAAACAAGGAGATGCAATATTAATAGATGTCGGTGGATTCAATGAATATCTTACAATTCCACAGGTACTGCTTGCCCTGGACCACCGACTGGTGTGATCATTCATATATACTGTGTGTGTATAATCTACCTATTTTAAGATTTGGCCCTCTGGTGTCTGAACTCTTATGTATACAATTACAATATTGCATTGATCTGTTCTGAATGAGACTACCAGAGCACGTGCCAGTCATAATCCTTTTGAAGTAATATTATGTAAATCTATTTGTTTTATCTACCCAATGTAGAATTTCCATCTGCTTCAGGTTTAAAATGTCCATATGTACACGGAGATAGATTTCTATTATTGATTTTCCTTTTTATTATTGGTCTGTGCCTGGGCAGTTGTTACAGCGTATGGGCAATTTAACACGCTTGAAAAGGAGACAAAGTTATTCCTGCTTTGGGCACAAATACATTTTTAAGAGTTTTTTTGCAGGCAGAAAAAAAAAAAATCTGCCTCCGAATTCCTTCAGGAATTTTGAGGCAGATTTTGAACTGCCTGCATGTATTTTTCCTAGTTTTTTTTGCCCACGGCCATTGAAGCTAATGCAACTATTACAGGCAAAAAACACTCAGAAACGAGCACCGTGGGGTTTTTCTGCCTCCCATTGATTTCATTAGGAGGTCAAAGGCGAAAACCGCAACAACAGAGGACATGCCGTTTTTTTGGGGGTTTTTTTGCGCGCGGCTAAAAGCCGCCACGGGAAAAAAAGTGCCTCTCATTGAAATCAATAGGAAGGTGATTTCGGCCATTTTTGGCACTGATTCCAACACGGTTTTCTTGTAAAAATAAGCGCCAAAAAACTCTGTGTGAACTGACCCTTAGAGAGAAACTGTCACTGATTTTTCCATATAAATTAAACGCAAGAGTACAGCAGTCAACCTAGACAATCTTATAAATTGCTCTCTAGAGGAAAGCCCAATACCAAATGATTGAGCTCTCCTGATCTGTGGAAGTGTTTTATAGGTGGCCATACATAGTGTGATTATCTGCCACTGCTGGAGTAGTATGTGGCCGAGTGCAGCTTGTCCCGGTGATGTTCGCTGATAACCAGAGGTTTCTGGAGGCGGACGTGCAGCAATCAGCTCATCACAGGTTGAAGTTTCATTTTGAAAAGGGAAACCTCTTTATATGTGTAATGTTTTGTTATCGCAGAGCAATGGCGTAGCTGGCTCTAGAAATACAAACGCTCAAATTGGTCTCCTGTGTCAGATTAGTTGCCATGGACAAGGCCAATTTACTCTTAAGACAGTGTTGATTTATGAGCCCTAATGAACGTCCTCACTGACAACAGTACAATAAAACTGTAGGGTTGCCAATTAAGGATAACCTTTTAACATACCCCCAAACTTAAAGGGTACCTGCCGTTTCAGGTGACTTTTCAGAATAAGCTGTGTGCATGAGAAATAACATTATATTTGGCCATTATATGACTGTATTGTACAAGTTTCACAGTTTTCCCCTCTGCAGGCTCTCTCTCTCTCTCTCTCGTTCCCAGTTTTCTCTGAACTAGTGGGCTATCATGTCTTATATATACGGCACACATAGAGAATAGGAGAATCCTGTTCTTCTCTATCTCTATCTATTATATATATATATATATATATATATATATATATATATAACACAGCAGCAGCATGTAGGAGATTACATGGCAGTAATGAACAGTGTAGCTGTGAATCCAGCACTGGGGTGGGATATAACACTTTCTAGAAGCATCAGCGTCTTTGTGTGAATCGCTCCCCCCCCCCTTCGCTTCCCATAGACTTCTATGGGCAGCATATAACCTAAACACTCAGTTATTTGAATGTCTATCTTATCTTGAGAAGATGGGAGAAAACAGTAAATTCAGAGTGAGTGAACAGTTAGGAAGGGGGGGGGGGACTGATGAGTGGAGAAAGAGGCATTTTCTTGTAATAAGATATATTACAAAGTTTCCTATGTTTACTTGTACTATTGATTCATGCAAAGTTTATTCAAAGTACAGTGCCTATTTAATAAAATAAAAAAAAGGCAAGTGAAAAACATTTTGGAGTTGAGTCTTCCATTTCCACTTGACAGCAACAGTACTGAAAGTTGGCAATAACAATTCTAGCAGCATAGTGACGGTCTAAGGCTCTGTTCACATCTGCTTTGAAAACTGTTAGGGACCTCAGTCGCCTGTCCGGCAGAGATTACGGGAGACAATAGCGCAGTATGCTAAGCTTCAGTTTCTGGTAGAATCACGGGAAAGCCGATGGAACCCATTAAAGTCAATAGGTTCCATTGGCCGCTGGTGGTGTCCATGGTGCAACGGAACTATCTCTTCCGGATTTCCCTTGTTCTGCTCCTCTGACGGTACTGTACTGTATAAAGCCCGCTTTCATTTTGCTCACATTTATGAGATAGAATGTGCATTTGATATGTTATGAGTCAATGAAAAATGTTTTTTCCCTCCCCTAGAAATCTGGTATTGGGACATGCATGAGATATGCACCAGTGGCTTATCTTCAAGATTTCAATGCTACATGCGTCACTGATATAACAGTCTGCTCAGATGCCTGGACAATTCCTTTAAATGATGTCAAATTTAATGATGGCACTGGAGGTCAGTTCTTTATTATTTTATTTTTTTACAAATCTCAATGATTTTGGGCATAGCAAAACATAATACTTGTGCCAATTGTAAGATATTTATAGATTTTGCAGAGGGATTGAGATCCACAAAGACTGTTATGGACATTTCAACCTGCCATTGGTTTATTTTAGTAGTACTTTAAACAATAAAACCCTTTTGTGTCTATTTCAGGTACACCTCTTCTTAAAATACAGATTAAAAACATTACAAAAGATGTTGTTTCGACAGGTATGGCATTAATCCCCAAAAAAATAATAATAATTGTGTCATTGATTATTATGTTTTTGTTTTGTCACATTCTTATTGTATTGTTATATAAATGTAGATAAAATATTTTGGCTGTAACATTTCTTCTCTCTGTAGGACCTGCCCTACCAGAAGTTATTCATTGTGAAGTGAATGTGTCAGCAGACTACATATTTATATGGGAAGCCAATAAAATAAAGGAAATCCAGGTCACCATTGAGACTGCTAATATCACTCTAACTCATCAGGGTATCATTATTTTTATTACTTTGGCTGTGAGTTGCATGTTTACTTATTTAACCAATTAATCCTTTTCTCTGTTGGGCCAATTTTCACACTTTTAACTTGGGGAAATATAACATGAATTCTGGAATAAAAAAAAAATCCTATTATATCCACCCTATACCCATATATTTTCTGAATAAAAGACGTCTAGGACGTTGTGAAAATGCCACGCAGCACTCCACAATTACAGACGCCTTCATGCAATTTTGCATCAAAGCGTGAGGTTTGGTAAAAGATGCATAAAACGTCATATGTTTGGCTGTAAGTCTAACCCCAGCAGAGCCTGAAACGTACAACATCTCCTAAAATAAAAATGGAAGGTGTGCAGAGTTCATACATGCCACAACCGAAGAGACCAAAAATCTCCGAGGTCCAGGTACCCGTCAACAAATGGCCTGATTACCCGCAGGGGGTGACACATGTGCAGCTGATTATCTTTTTACTCCTTTAGTAGGGAAAAATAAGGTTGTGAAGGTGAACGCTTGATTGTTCTTTATGGGTTATTGCACTTAATCTTTTGCAATAAATGGTAACTTTTTTGTATTCTTTTCACAGCAAAACTAGAGCAAAGATTTACAGCTACATTTCGAACTAGCAACAGTACGAGAGATGTCCTCTCTGGAAATCCAGGTATAAAAATTGTTAATCGTAAACTATAAAATAAGTCCAGTTAGTCAGAAACTTCTAGACAAATATTGGTCACATGTACAAGGAGGTTGCCACTTCTTCCCTCTTCCACTCTACACAGTTTAAATATAAAAGAAGTAAGAAAAAATAACTTACGTGGAAATATACTTCAAGCCTTTGGGGACTGGCAGCCATTTTTATGTCTCTTAGGTACCGGGATCTAGCACTGCTAGTGGTGCACCCTCAGCCCTTCTGCGCAGTGGTGACACATGTACAGCAGATGGCTGAGCCTGCTCCATACACTGCGGGTATCAGCTGTGTATTACATTTGGCACACTGCTCGAACAGCCTGGGTTTGAGATAACTCCGATCCTGGCCGTTTAATCACTAAGATGCTGCGGTCAATAGTGACTGCAGCTTCTTAGTTATTAGACAACAGTTCTCACCCCAACACCCCCCGCAAATCAAATGTGGGGTGCCGATGGTTCTGGAGGCCTAATGAAGGCCCCCGGGTCTGTCATCTTGGTCGTCCTATTAAGCAAGTTCGTAAAATGCACAATAAACTGCATTACATACAAGTATTGCAGTGTTCCGTACCAGCGATCCAACGGTCACATATTCAAGTCCCCTAGTGGGACTAAAACATTTTTTTAAATTGATCAAGTTTTTAGGAATACAGAAAAAAAAAATATTCAAACTTTATAAAGAAACCTTTTCATGTAAAACTCTAAACTATTCTAATATAACATTATTTATTCCACGCTGTTACCGGCATATAATGAAAACAATTACCAGAATCGACGTTTTTTGGTCACCTTGCCTCCCAAAAAAATGGAATACAGAAGAGATCAAAAAGTTGCCTGTACGCCAAATTAATTTTTAAAAGCTTTCCCTGCAAAAAAAAACAAGCTTTTACACATCTCCATCGACAGAAAAATAAAGTTATGGGTCTCATGGCGACACTGAACAAATTTGGTAAAATAGTAACACGAGCAAACTATAACAAAATCTAAAAAGCAATGGAGGAATTGCAGTCTTTATTTCCATTCCACACCACAAAAAATGATTTTAAAAGCTTCCCAGTGCATTATATAGTACATTAAATGATGCCATTAAAATCTCCAACCTCGTGTCAGCGGAAAAAGAGCCCTCATACGGTTTTGTCGATGGAAAAATAAGTTATGGCTCTTTGAATGCCGGGAGGAGAATAAGAAAATGTGAAAATGGCTGTGGGGGGTACGGATTAATTAAAGGGCGCTATACGTCTGAAAAAAATGGTTTAAAGTGGTTATGTGGGGACCGAAAAGTATAAGCAGTGTACTCACAGCAGTATGTGAGTACACTCGCTAATATACACGTCGCGCTGATTATGAGATTTTAATAGATTTTTATAGCACTGGCGGGGGAGCGGAAGTCTAGTTGCACAGTCTTCCTTCATGACTCTTCGTCGTGTGGCCGGCCAGTCGTGTCGTCATGAAGAAAGACTGTGCATATAGACTGTCGGCCCCCCGCAAGCGCTATAAAAATCTATTAAAATCTTATAATCAGAGCGACGGGGGACCGAAATGTATATTAGCAGTCTACTCACATACTGCTGTGAGTACACTGCTAATAATTTTTGGTCCCCACATAACCCCTTTAAAGGGAATCTGTCACCAGCATTTCACCTATTAAACCAGCAATACCTGGTGCTAGTGGGTGAAAAATCATTTCTATATAACCTAGAATTGTCATCTTAGTCGGCTCTGTAGCTTTAGTATTCAGTTTTTTAGTGTTCCCACGCTGTATGCTAATGAGCACAAGAGTCAAATCTTCATTCCTCAGGTCTTTCCGAGTTTACCCCGCCTCCTTACTTTTGATTGACAGCTCCGCACCTCCCCCAGCACACAAAATCCCGCGCTTGTGCATTGATGTCCTCTTCTGGTGTGTGCTCACAAAGGGACCTTTGCGCCCTTTATAGTAATAATCCGGTGTCCCTTTGTGCACACACACCAGAAGAGGACATCAATGCACTCCCCTCCCCCAGCATTTTGTGTGCTGGGGGAGGTGAGGAGCTGTCAATCAAAAGTAAAGAGGTGGGGTAAACTCGGAAAGACTTGAGGAATCCCATCCATATGCAATAGTTCTCAGTTGTAATACTTAATTATGATATATTTGTTTTATTTTTCTTGCAGGCTACCAAATTGGAAAACCTGTAATCACTGCTAGTGGTAGTGCACCATTTACCAAGAGCACGCTCAATCTCTGGAAGCCAGGTACAATTATTTTTTTGTTTAATATATGCATAACACAGATCTGATATATTTAATGGGTACCATATGATTTTGTGTTATTAAAGTTACTGTAATTGTGAATAGTCTTTTAATATAATCTATTTCAGTTTTGAACAGCTCATGCTCTAGCATCACTCGGACATCTGTTCTGTTTGGAGAAAATTCATTTTTTGGATGTCTCTTCCAAATGGTCAATGAGAACTGCACACAGCTAAAGTGAGTAATAATCTTGAATTGTTGCGTTATATTTTCTTTAGTCCAATACCATGTGCTAACTTATTAAAGGGATTATTTATTTTTATACAACACCTTCTTAACTGAGCTATACGGGGGCACTGGTGCTCCATTCATTTTGTATGGGAGCGCCGGAAATAGCCGAACACTGTACTCGGCTATCTCCGGCGCTCCCATACAAAATGCATGGAGCACCAGTGCGTATAAGCAACCTGCCGCTCGGTTCAAACGAGGGATTCATGACCCCCGTTCTCGTAAACGGTGGGGGTCCCAGCTGTATCCTACGGATAGGGGGTAACTTATAACTGGAATACCCCTTTAAAACAGTATTTTTGACAGACTCACAGACACTCCATCAAAATATTGAGCCAGAGTGTATTCAAGTACACTCTATCAAGCCACCCAAATTCCTTTCCTGCATTACTGGGGCTTGTGCACACAACAGTATTACGGCTCTGTACAATCTTGATATTCTCCATCAGATGCCATATTATGGATGTGTTTTACCCTACAAGTATTTTTTCTAGGGGAGAATAACTCTGCAATATGGTACGGTATGGAGGCACCATAGCGGCGATTCATGGGTATTGCAGCCTTCTCTCCCATTCACAGCCCCTTCAAAACAGCTGATCGGTGGGGCTCCCGAAGGTTGGACCCCAAATTATTAGCTATTGCTGGCCTATCCTGAGGATAGGCCATCAATTTTTAGTGGCTGGAAAATCCCTTTAAATTAAAAAAATAAACAATAAAAACGACCTCTAATCTCACTTGGGTACAATATTTCACATTATTCAATAAAAAAAAAAAGTTGTTTGTAGTAATTAGAATGCCGGTGTTATGTCATTCTCTTCTGTATTGCAGAGAAAATGTAAATTCCATCTTTAAGGATTTACTGCCTTCTGTCAGTCACATATCCATGAGAGGAAACTCCAATGTCAGTGACCCAAGCGAATGGGTATCTATAATATGTAAGTCATGAAATGGACACTCATTTTTCAAATTGTGTATATGTGATCTAAAACAGCTTTGTAATTTACTTACTGTTAAAATGTAGTTGATTTATGCATACAAATTCTTTGAGCGTTACTGCCACTAGGTGTCTCCCTTCCTGTAATCTGCTGTCCACCCTCTGTTGTCAAGCATTGGCCATCTCTTCACTGCCTACTATATAAGACTATGGAGAGGGGAGCAGGAGGAGAGAGCAGAGAGAAAGTGTGACTCAGCACCACACTCTACATGTAAGTTTATGGAGGGCAGAGCAGAGGGAGGAAGTAGGAGCAGAGTGAAACACACAGACTTGATGGTAAGATTTCTATGTCACCCCAGTGCTGGATTCTCAGCTACACTAATCCGTACTGCTGTACAATGTCCTCCATGGTGCTGCTGTTTCTATATATGTGAAGATAGGAGTACAGGATTCTCCTTTTTTCTGTGTGCAGTCTATAGAAGACATGATAGCTGTTAGGCTCTGCTCACTAGCTTTGAGAAAAAACGGAGAATTCGCAAAAAAAAAAAAAATATGCCACATACAAGTCATATAATGGCCAGAAATTGTAATTCCTCATGTACACACCTATGACGGCTTATTCTGAAAAGTTAGGTACGCAATTAACTTTTATCTTTACAGCTACTTATCAGAGCGTCTTGTAGGAAAATTAGGGGATAGCTTTACGTTGTACTTTAAAAGATAAATTAAAAAAATGCCCATTGGTAATCTTCTTGTCATGCTGATGTGTTTAGCTGCTTCTCTTGTCTGTCCTGATAGTTTGCTATAATGTATCTGTGTAGGAAAATATATTAGCCCGGAGTCCATCCTGTTTACCTCAGAGGATTGCATAGGCTGGATAGAATTGTAGCAATATCTGAGTATTCGGTTTTACAGTTTTTTTAGTCCCATTCACTTACCAAAAAAAATAAAGACTCTTGTAAATGTTGAATATTATTAACCCCTTCCCGACATCCGCCGTATATTTACGGCGGTGGTCGGGTAGGGAAGTATGGGGCGGGCTCATGGGCTGCGCCCGCTCCATGGAACGAGTATGTGTAACAGCCGACACTTCAGTGTAACGAGTGAGATCCACTAGTTTAACCCCTTAGATGCCGTGGTCAATAGCGACCATGGCATCTAAGCTATTAGAAACAGTGGGGCGGCCCTCTCTAAAATGCCATTGCCAACCCCCCGTGACACGATTGAGAACTCTATTTAACTTTTAGTCTCACGATTACTTGAACCAGAAATCGTGTACACATATGACCGCATATATAACTATTTTCCCCCATGTGCAATGTAAAAAAAATAATAATAATATAACTGGCATTGTCTTGTCCGAACTATTACAATATAACATTATTTAACCCGCACTGTAAATGCCATTAAAAAAAAAAAATTCAACGCCAGAATCGCTGGTCACTTCCTCTTTCACAAGAAATGGAATAAAAAGTGATCAAAGAGTCTCATGTACCCCAAAATAGTACCAATAGAAACTACAGCTCGCCCCCCAAAAAATAAGAACTGTGAATGCCGTAAAAACTTAACCCTCCCCAGAAAATGGAGGAATCGCTATTGTTCCCCATTCCACCCCACAAATAAAAATTTTCTCAGGTTCCCACTACCCTATATGATACAATAAATGTGCCGTCCTCCAAAAAACAAGCCCTCATTATGGCTATATAGACGGAAAAATAAAAAAGTTATAGCTTTAGGAAGATGGGGAGGAAAAAACGAAAGTGAAAATCCGAAAAATGGTTGTGGTGGGAAGAGTATTTGTATAACTTTTCCTTATACAATCTTTCTGTTTTATTTACTTTAAACCGGAAAAGCTCTTTAAGTTGGTATTTTTACCCATAGATGAAGAACCCAATGCAACATGTACAGAGAACTGTGTTACAGAAAATCTAATGTGTTTAAAGGTTCCAGCACACATGAACATTCAGATCTTAACAACTGTAACAGGCGCTGTGGAGGGCATTCCCCAGGAAGAGATCCTGGCAACTAAAGTTAGGTCTGTGCCATGAAATATTTCTATGTATCTCTTGATACACTTTTTGCTTTCTTAAGGCCCATGCACACGACCGTGCCCGCAATCACGGCCCGCGATTGCGGGCACAGCCGCCCGCCGACTGACAGCCGCATTTTCGGGCCGTGCTCCCATACAAAGTATGGGAGCACGGCCCGCAAAATGAAAAAGAACGGACATGTTCAATAATTCCCGGAACATTTCCACGGCACGGACACCCTTCCGTAGTGCTACGGAGAGGTGTCCGCGTTCAATGAAAGTGAATGGGTCCGTTTTTGCGGACCGCGATTGCGGTCCACAAAAACTGAGGTTTTTTACGGTCGAGTGCATGGGGCCTAATACTGGAGAAGCTATAGTAAGAACCTTCCACCTAAAAATTGGTTTCAAGAGGCATTATACTAGTAATAAAGTAGGTCTAGATGTACATATACTATATATTTTTTTTACCTCTGTCTCAACTTTTGATGTGACAGCCCTTAACTTGTCTCTTCTATAGTTACATAGACTTGCCACTAGGTTTAGGCATCTGTGTAAAGTGCTTTCATAGTCATACTGGTGGCTAAAATTGTGCATACTTAGAGTTAATCCTATTACAGAAAGTGATGGCATATTGCTAGGATATGCCATCATTTTCTGATTGGTGGGGGTCCGACTGCTAATACCCCCACTGTTCTGAGATTGAACGGGCGGGCCGCAGTGCTGCTTTAGCCCTGCATCCCCTTCAAAGTTTTTACCCTAAGGGCTTGTTCACACGTAGCGGAATTGCTGCGTTTTTTCCGTCCAGAATTGCAGACGGAAAAAAATGCAGCCGGATACAGTGTAGGAGATTGAATAAATGTCATCCACACGCTGTGTAAATACTGAGCGTAAAAAAACGCTCAGAAATCGACCTGCGTTCCGGAATTTTATTCCGCAGCATGTCAAGTTGTGTAGTTGCTGCATATTCACTGCGGGTTTTCCCCATTGAATTCAATGGGGAGGTAAAACCCGCAACAAATAGCAGTTGTTGCGCTTTTTGCGGCGGGTTCGCAGCTATTCTGCCGCAAAAAACGCAACTCTGAATAAAAAAAAACCCCATTATACTTACCCGGGAGCCTGTGTTTCTTCCTCCAAACTTGCCTCCTGGGATGATGCTTTATCCCATGTTACCACTGCTGCAGCGGTCTCCTGGGATGAAATGTCATCCCAGGAGGCCGGCCTGCTAGCAGGCCGGTTAATGCAGCAGATTTCCGCAGCGAACTTTCCGGGCGAAAAACTGCACCACAGTTTGGTGCGCTTTTTTGCCTGGAATTCCCTGCGGTGCACAGGGCGGATACGCTGAGTGCTTTTACGCAGCGTATTCGCCCCTTGTGAACATGGCCTAAGGCCCCATGCACATCACCGTAAAAACTCTCCATAATTGCGGACCATAATACGGTCCGCAATTGGGGACCCATTCAGTTCTATTGGCCGCGGATACCTTTTCGTATCGCTACAGATGGGTGTTCGTGCCGTAGAAATGTTCTGAAAATTATGGAACATATCCGTTCTTTTGCATTTTAAGAGCCGTGCTCCCATACTTTGTATGGGAGCACGGCCTGACAATGCGGGCGGCCATCGGGCCGTGATTACGGGCACAGCCGTGTGCATGGGACCTAACAGCAATGCTCTCGACAATAGGCTGTGCAGGGAATTGTAGCATAGCCCAACTACCTTGGATGGAGCTGTGCTGCAGCTCCCTGCAAAGCCGGTGGCCAGGACTGCTGCTGTTCAGGGATTAAAATTGCTAGCGATATGCCATCACTGTCTGTCATGGGAATAACTCTTTAATAGCGTCCTAATTTTCAAATCAAAAAGGTTTTTGAGGCAATCTATCCCAATTTAAGATCAGGTTCACATGCTTTCTCTAAAGTCTATATTTCTGTTCATAATTGTTTTCATTTTTTTATTTTTTTTCAGCTTCTCGACCACTAATGTATATTGTGTGTCTGCCTGTAACTTGTCACTTCCACTCACGGCCTCTGTGCAGTTCATCAGAGTACCAGCCCAAATGCCATTGAGCGTCACAAGGTACCCTAAATATGAAACTGGGTTCATTATAATAATTATGTGTTCATGTGTAGATTTTTATTTTTTTTTCCCGTAAAGTTCGGACATTTTTAAAAACATCTTAAATAAATCCTGTGAAAGATCTACACTACCGTTCAAAAGTTTGGTGTCACCCAGACAATTTTGTGTTTTCCATGAAATGTCACACTTATATTTATCAAATGAGTTGCAAAATGACTAGAAAATATAGTCAAGACATTGACAAGGTTAGAAATAATGATTTTTATTTGAAATAATAATTTTCGCCTTCAAACTTTGCTTTCGTCAAAGAATGCTCCATTTGCAGCAATTACAGCATTGCAGACCTTTGGCATTCTAGCTGTTAATTTGCTGAGGTAATCGGGAGAAATTTCACCCCATGCTTCCAGAAGCCCCTCCCACAAGTTGGATTGGCTTGATGGGCTCTTCTTGCGTACCATACGGTCAAGCTGCTCCCACAACAGCTCTATGGGGTTGAGATCTGGTGACTGCGCTGGCCACTCCATTACAGATAGAATACCAGCTGCCTGCTTCTTCCCTAAATAGTTCTTGCATAATTTGGAGGTGTGCTTTGGGTCATTGTCCTGTTGTAGGATGAAATTGGCTCCAATCAAGCGCTGTCCACAGGGTATGGCATGGCGTTGCAAAATGTAGTGATAGCCTTCCTTATTCAAAATCCCTTTTACCTTGTACAAATCTCCCACTTTACCAGCACCAAAGCAACCCCAGACCATCACATTACCTCCACCATGCTTGACAGATGGCATCAGGCACTCTTCCAGCATCTTTTCAGTTGTTCTGCGTCTCACAAATGTTCTTCTGTGTGATCCAAACACCTCAAACTTCGATTCGTCTGTCCATAACACTTTTTTCCAATCTTCCTCTGTCCAATGTCTGTGTGCTTTTGCCCATATTAATCTTTTCCTTTTATTAGCCAGTCTCAGATATGGCTTTTTCTTTGCCACTCTGCCCTGAAGGCCAGCATCCCGGAGTCGCCTCGTCACTGTAGACGTTGACACTGGCGTTTTGCGGGTACTATTTAATGAAGCTGCCAGTTGAGGACCTGTGAGGCGTCTATTTCTCAAACTAGAGACTCTAATGTACTTGTCTTGTTGCTCAGTTGTGCAGCGGGGCCTCCCACTTCTCTTTCTCCTCTGGTTAGAGCCTGTTTGTGCTGTCCTCTGAAGGGAGTAGTACACACCGTTGTAGGAAATCTTCAGTTTCTTGGCAATTTCTCGCATGGAATAGCCTTCATTTCTAAGAACAAGAATAGACTGTCGAGTTTCACATGAAAGCTCTCTTTTTCTAGCCATTTTGAGAGTTTAATAGAACCCACAAATGTAATGCTCCAGACTCTCAACTAGCTCAAAGGAAGGTCAGTTTTATAGCTCCTCTAAACAGCAAAACTGTTTACAGCGGTGCTAACATAATTGCACAAGTGTTTTCTAATCATCCATTAGCCTTCTAACACAGTTAGCAAACACAATGTACCATTAGAACACTGGAGTGATGGTTGCTGGAAATGGGCCTCTATACACCTATGTAGATATTGCATTAAAAACCAGACGTTTGCAGCTAGAATAGTCATTTAGCACATTAACAATATATAGAGTGTATTTCTGATTAATTTAATGTTATCTTCATTGAAAAAAACTGTGCTTTTCTTGCAAAAATAAGGACATTTCTAAGTGACCCTAAAGTTTTGAACAGTAGTGTATATCTAGCTGAAATAAGAGTTAGAAACCAGAAAAAAAACAATAAGATTAACCCCTTAAGGACGCAGCCTAGTTTGGGCCTTAAGGCTCAGAGCCTATTTTTGAAATCTGACATATTTCAATTTATCACAGAAAAAAAGTGGGACATATAATAAGATAAAAACACAAAAAATGGCCATACTCACAAATTTAGGTAGGTATAATCCCAACAGGATGCAGCCAGGTCAAAAATGCTGCTGAAGAAAGTGCACAGGTGTGTTTAAATAATAATAACCACTCCCACTAGCCTTGAGGGGAGTGGCGTGTGGTGCATGGGATATGTAGTAAAAAGTAAATGAATAGTGTATAATGTGCAAGTAGTAATAATATGTGTGAAATATAGGGGGGCAGTACTGAGTAGAGGGAGTAGTGACTTTTTCCCTTCTTGCCAGTTTGGGGAACTTCTCCTGGAAAGTGTTGCCCTGGTACGATGCTTCCAGAAGTACTGGGTGCCCCCCCTTCTTGGTCCCTAAAGATTAGGTTCTTGATAACCACCTCTTGAAATTCCAGGAAAGTTCCTGTCTGGCCTGTACATCGACATAGCATGTACACATTATACAATGCCATCTGTATGATGTGCGCGGCCAGCTTCTTATACCACACCGCATGGCGCTGTAGGGCTTCAGGACTTGATCTGACAAGTCCACCCCTCCCATGTACCTATTGTAGTCCAGGATGCAGTCTGGTTTGGCGGTCTCTGTACTGGTACCTCGTCCAGGTACATGGGTACTGGTGTTGCCATGTATTGTTGTCAATACAAGGACATCTCTCTTGTCTTGTACTTGACACATAATATACCAAGGACTCATCAATAGAAATACACTTCTCGGGGGTGTATGCTTGGGAAAACCGGGCACTGAAACGGTCTAATAGGGGTCTCCGTTTATACAAACGGTCAAAACTGGGGTCATCTCGGTGTGGGCACGGCTCATTATCAGTATAATGTAAGAAGTGAAGAATTGCCTCAATTTTATTAATTTTTTTAGGTTCCAGTTCAGTTCTGAAGTTGCTTTGAGGGGCCCATATATTAGAAACCCCTATCAAACACCCCATTTTAGAAACTAGACCCCTCAAAGTATTCACAACAGCATTTAGAAAGTTTATTAACCCTTTAGGTGTTTCACAGGAATTTAAAGCAAAGGTAGAGGTTAAATTTACTTTTTTTTTTTGTCAGAAAATCCTTTTTATTCCATTTTTTTCCTGTAAAACACAAAAGGTTTTACCAGAGAAACGCAACTTAATACTTATTACCCAGATTCTGCAGTTTAGAGAAATATCCCACATGTGGCCCTAGTGCGGTAATGGACTGAAACACCGGCCTCCGAAGCAAAGGAGCACCTAGTGGATTTTGAGGCCTCCTTTTTATTAGACACCATGTCTGGTTTGAAGAGGTCCTGTGGTGCCAAAACAGTGGAAACCCCCCAAATGTGACCCTATTTTGGAAATTAGAGACCTTGAGGAATTCATTGTAGTTTTCATGGGGTGCATGCGACTTTTTGATCCGTTTTTATTCTATTTTTAAGAGGTGTGGTGACTAAAAAACAGCAATTCTACTAATGTTTTTTTATTCTATTTTTGGAAAGAACACTGCTTATGGGCAATCTAATTACAATGTACAAATATATAAATGGATAGTACTGAGACTTTTCCTCCCTAATATGAGGCAATGGGTTAATACCTCATAGGGGTTTTTCCTTCCTCTGAATTAACACTATCTAATTTTTATCAATACTATGAACTACTTCGTTTTCGCGATTGTTGGGGTCTCCGTGCTCGGACCACTACCGATTAAAACTTCTGACATATCAAAAGTTTTTTTTTCTTAACATTTAGTTACACTTTAAACGTATTATGCGCCCAAACCATTTAGTCTACTAGAGTATCCTTCCGCTATCAACTTTGAGTACTGATCATCCTCCTTATACATTTAGATTTCAAATGACAAATACAGAATATGACTGTGAGAAGAATGACGTGTGCTGGCAGCAGCTTGCATATCCACTGACTAAGTATTACACAGGTAAGAGCCGTAGTCCATGCAGATAAACAAGTTGTCAAAGTGTCTACCAAAACCAACCCACAGAACAGTTAAAGAGGCTCTGTCACCACATTATAAGTGCCCTATCTCCTATATAAGGAGACAGTAGGTGACAGTAATGCTTTTTATTTTGAAAAACGATCTATTTTAACCCCTTCAGGACCCAGCCTGTTTTGGCCTTCAGGACCCAGCCGATTTTCTCAAATCTGACGTGTTACTTTATGTGGTAATAACGTTGGAATGCTTTTACCTATCCAAGCGATTCTGAGATTGTTTTCTCGTGACATGTTGTACTTTATGTTAGTGAAAAAATTTTGTCGATAATTTTGGTATTTATTTCTGAAAAACACCACAATTTAGAAAAAATTTGCAAAAATTAGCATTTTTCTAAATTTAAACGTATCTGCTTGTAAAACAGATAGTAATACCACACAAAATAGTTACTAGTTAACATTTCCCATATGTCTACTTTATGTTTGCATCATTTTTTGATCGTCCTTTTATTTTTCTAGGACGTTACAAGGCTTAGAACTTTAGCAGCAATTTCTCATATTTTAAAGAAAATTTCAAAAGGCTATTTTTTCAGGGACCAGTTCAGTCTGAGGTGGCTTTGAGGGCCTTATATATTAGAAAATCCCCAGAAGTCACCCCATTTTTAAAACTGCACCCCTCAAGGTATTCGAATCAGCATTCACAAAGTGTTTTAACCCTTTAGACGTTTCACAGGAATTAAAGCAAAGTAGAGGCGAAATTTACAAATGTAATTTTTTTTGCAGAAATTTATTTCTAATACATTTTTTTTTTGTAACACAGAAGGTTTTACCAGAGCAACTCAATATTTATTTCCCAGATTCTGCAGTTTTTAGAAATATCCCACATGTGGCTCTAGTGTGATAATGGACTGAAGCACAGGCCTCAGAAGCAAAGGAGCACCCAGTGGATTTTGGGCCTCCTTTTTTTTAGAATATATTTTAGGCACCTTGTCAGGTTTGAAGAGGTCTTGTGGTGCCAAAACAGTGGAAACACCCCAAAAGTTACCCAATTTTGGAAACTACACCCCTCAAGGAATTTATCTAGGTGTATAGTTAGCATTTTGACCGCACAGGTTTTTCGCTAAATTTATTAGAATTAGTCTGTAAAAATGAAAATCTACTTTTTTTCTGAAAAAACATAGAAATTTTTAATATTTACGAGGAATAATGAAGAAAATCACCCCAACATTTGTAAAGCAATGTCTCCTGATTACAGCAATATCCCATATGTGGTAATAAACTGCTGATTGGACCCACAGCAGGGCTCAGAAGGGAAGGAGTGCCATTTGGATTTTGGAGCACGGATTTTGCTGGATTGGTTTTCGGTGCCATGTCGCGTTTGCAACGCCATGGAGAGACCAAAACAGGGGAAACCCCCCAAAAGTGACCCCATTTTGGAAACGACACCTCTCAAGGAATTTATCTAGGGGTATAGTTAGCATTTTGACCACACAGGTTTTTTGCAGAATTTAGTGGAATTAGGCAGTGAAAATGAAAATCAACTTTTTTTCTGAAAAAGCATAGAAATTTTAAATTTTTACAAGGAATAAAGGAAAAAAAGAACCACAACATTTGTAAAGCATTTTCTCCTGATTACGGCAATACCCCATATGTGGTAATAAACTGCTGATTGAACCCATGGCAGCGCTCAGAAGGGAAGTAGCGGCATTTGGATTTTGGAGCACGGATTTTGATGGATTGTTTTTCGGTGCCATGCCGCCTTTGCAACGCCCTGGAGAGACCAAAACAGCGGAAGCCCCCCAAGTTACCCCATTTTGGAAACACCCCTCAAGGAATTTTTCTAGGGGTATAGTGAGAATATAGACTCCACGGGTCTTTTGCAGAATTTATTAGAATTAAGCGGAGAAAATTAATATCACAATTTTTTTCCACTAAAATGTTGAATTTTCTCATTTTCACAAGGTATAAAGGAGAAAAAAACAACCAATTTTTATAAAGCAATTTCTCCCGGGTACGGAAATACCCCACATGGGGTCATGCATTTTTTTCATTCAAAATGAATTAACCCTTTCAGGACTGATCCATTTTTTGCTTTCTTATTTTCGTTTTTCACTACCCGCCTTCCAAGAGCCATAACTTTTTTCTTTTTCCGTCAGTAGAGTGATGAGAGGGCTTATTTCTTGCGGGAGGAATTGTAGTTTCTATTGATACCATTTAAAGTGAAATAAAAAGTACTGGGAAACTGTAAAAAAACTGGAAAATATAGTAATATAGGAAAAAAATCTGATTCCATTTTTTGGGGTTTTCGTTTTTACGTCTTTCGCCGTGCGGTAAAAACGAAAACGACAGCGATTTTGGCGGTTTAAATTATTTCAGTTTTTTACGGTGTTCACCGTGCGAGTTAAATAATGGTATCTTGTAATAGTTCGGCCTTTTACGGACGTAGCGATATCAATTCTGTTTATTTTTTTACATTACTTTTGAAGAAAAATGGGAAAAGGTTTTTTTTTTTTAACTTTTTTTTCTTTCTCACTATTAATAACTTGAATTCTTCTACACATTTTATTAGTCCCCTTAGGGGACTTGTACCAGCGATCATTGGATCCGCGGGTACAATATGCTGCAATACTGTATTGCAGTATATTGTTATTTTTACCGGCTTCTGTAACCGCACGATCGCTGTTCCTGTCCGTTAGTCCTGGGTGTCAGCTCTAATACACAGCCGACGCCCACAGCGTATGGAGCGGGCTCAGCACGTGAGCCCGCTCCATACATCACCCCCGCACCATGACGTGCTATTAAGTCATAGTGCTCAAAGGGGTTAATGCACAGCGGATGGTGTGAATATTAAAATTTTGCACTGATGTGCCATTTTAGTGCATAATATGTCGTGCCCAGTTTGTGCCACTGAAGACAAATACCTCATAAAACGTTAAGCGGGTTCTCCCGGGTATGGCGATGCCATATATGTGGGCGCAAACTGCTGTTTGGGGACGCTGCAAGGCTCAGAAGGGAGGGAGCGCCATTTTGCCTTTGGAGCGCAGATTTTGCTTGGTAGTTTTTCTGTTTTGGGTTTCGCTGGTATTTCAGTTTATAATGTGGGGGCAGATGTAATCTGTGCGGAGAACATCAGGGCATAATAAGAGGGTATAAAAATGCGGTAAATAAATAATAATTCATAGATGTGTGGCTGGTGTCGCACTGATAAATGGTGTCGGATGTTACCCGCTTTTAGAACGCTCTGCACATTTTGCATCGCCATATTCCTGGGAGCCAGAACTTCTTTATTTTTTCACCACCGGAGCTGCGTGAGGGCTTATTTGTTGCGGGACAATCTGTACTTTTCATTGGTACCATTTTGGGGTACATGCGATTTTTTTTGATCACTTTTTATTACATTTTTTTGCAAGCCGGGTGACCAAAAACAAGCAATTCTGACAATGTTTTTTAGTTTATTTTTTGCGGCGTTCACCGTGCACTATAAATGACCATTATATTTTATTCTGCGGGTCGGTACGATTACGGCGATACCATATGTATATATGTTTTTTTATGTTTTGCAGCGTTTGCGCAATAAAATCACTTTTTTATAAAATAATTTATTTTCTGTGTCACAATATTCTGAGAGCCGTAACTTTTTTATTTTTCAGTCAAAAAAGCGGTGTAAGGGCTTGTTTTTTTGCGGGACGGGTTGTAGTTTTTATCGGTATTATTTTCAGGGAACATGCGACTTTTTGATCACTTTTTATTCTCTATTTTGGGAGGGGTGGTGACCAAAAAATAGCGATTCTGGTGTAGTTTTTTATTGATTATTTTTGGGGTGTTCATCGTGCGGGAAAAATAACATTATAGTTTTATAGCTGGGGTCGTTACGAACGCGGTGATACCAGATATGTGTACTTTTTTTTAACGTGTTCATTTTTTTCCTATAATGAAAGACTTATTATAGGAAAAAAAATGAAGTGTTTGTTTATATAACTTATAACTTTTATTTTTAAACTTAAAATTATTATCTTTTTTTTACTTTTTTCACTTGTCCCACTAGTGGACACTTAGACTTGCAGCTTTGATCGCTGCTAGAGTACATTACACTACACACGTAGTGTAATGCACTCCAACTTTCATTGTGACATGACAGTCACACTGACAGGAAGTCTTGGAGGAGCGGCAGGAGGCTGCTCCTCCGAGGCTTCCGTACATGGCAACCCGGAGGTCATTGTCTGACCTCCGATTGCCACGACAAGCATCGGTAGCCCCCACGATCACTTCGTGGGGGCTGCTGATGTGCTTCAAACCACTTAAATGCGGCGACGGCAATCCGTCGCCGCATTTATGGGGTTAATTGCCGAAATCAGCGGCGATAGTCCGCTGACCGGCAAGGCTGGAGTGTCAGCTGTCAGGGACAGCTGACCTCCCGGTTCCCGGAAACTGTCCGTTAGGACAGTGTGCGCCGGGAACTACTCCGCAATAGTACGTCTGGATGCGGGAACTAACCCCTCTGCAGGACGTACTATTGCGGAGCAGAGCGGGAAGAGGTTAAATCACATTATGAGCGATTTTTAGCTTTATGCTAATGAGTTTCTTAATGCCCAAGTAGGTGTATTTTACTTTAGACCAAGTGGGCGTTGTGCAGAGGAGTGAATGACGCTGACCAATCAGTGTCATACACTTCTCTCCATTCATTTACACTGCACTAGCGATATAGTTATATCGCTATGTGCAGCTACATACACACTATAACATTACTGCAGTGTCCTGATAATGAATATACATCACTACCAGCCTGGACGTGATGTTTATTCAGAATCTTGACACTTCTGAATCTTCTCTGTGAGATTCCAGCAAGGCAAGCGTAATCTCGCGAGATTACGATTTAACCTGTCATTTCAAACGAGATTACGCTTGCCTTGCTGGAATCTCAGAAAAGATTCAGAAGTGTCAGGATTCTGAATAAACATCACGTCCAGGCTGGTAGTGCTGTATATTCATTACCAGGACACTACAGTAATGTTAGTGTTTGTGTATGTAGCTGCACATAGTGATATAACTATATCGCTAGTGCAGTGTAAATGAATGGAGAGAAGTGTATGACGCCGATTGGTAAGCGTCATACACTCCTCTGTACAACGCCCTGTTGGTCTAACGTAAAAACACGCCCACTTGGGCATTAAGAAACTCATTAGCATAAAGCTAAAAATCGCTCATAAAGTGGTTTAAAATAGATTGTTTTTCTAAACAAAAAGCATTACTGTCACCTACATTACAGCGCCCATCTCCTTATATAGGAGATAGGGCACTTATAACATGGTGACAGAGCCTCTTTAACCCATTATAATTCATTTTGCTTAGCCATTACAAATACTTCTGCTTTGACTTGTTTAAAATGGTATTTATACAATAAAAAAATGATATACAAATGCATATTAAATAAATATACACAAATTAACATTTTTGACGAGCGTTGAAAAGTGCAATGTTTTATCCACAAGTAGCTTGTTATCCAAGGGAGAGCTATAGAGTGCGTCACCCGATCTGTCTCTTCAATACCTGCATCTCCTGTGTGTGTGCATCTTTTGCTGCCAAGTTGGTAGAATCACAGCATACATTCTGTATAACACACTAACAGTGTATAAATGTGTGTGTACACATAACGTGAGAGATTTATCAAAACTAAAAGGAAAAGACAAATTACCTATAACAAACAATTAGATTCCAGGTCTAATTTTTCAGAGGCCCTCTCAAAGGCCTTTGTACATGAGTTTTTGTTTTTCGCTTTTTTTGCAAAAATGTTGCGGCTTTGCCACGATCACAAAAATTGCAGCAAGAACCGCAACAAAAAAGGAGTCCTGTAAATAAGGCACTGTATAGCAGCTCTGTCATGCATTGCAGGTCTACAGATCAGCTCCCTATACTCTGTCCTCTTGTACAAATATTTGTCTTTCTGATTAAGGATTACTTGCTCATTTCTATAATTGTCTTATTTTTAGGAGAACCCCAACATCTGACCTTGGCTAAAGCAGTGATTCTCGTCTTCTTTTTTATAACTGCTGCAGTCCTTGGAGCGCCATGGAGCAGACTACGTAAAGCATGGAATGAAACTACCCTTTAAAAAACTATTGGAGTAACCTAGCTACCCCAAGTCACAAAGGCATTATCATCTTTTCCATGGCTTTTGTTTTTACAGCACATATGACTAGCACAATATTTATATTGTAAATATGGTATTGCGTTCTTGTAATTGAATATAATGGTGTAAATACATTTGACATTTTTTTATGTCAGCTTTCACATAACCAAATATATTTTGTGTATGATTTATACAAACAGATTTTTGCTTACTTTCTTTAACCGGTTGTGGACGCATGAGGTCTATGCTCGTTATGAACGGCTGGACATTGCTGCATCATGACGCGTATAGACGTCATGCTGATCGCGCGGGCACAACAAGTGCGTTCAGGAGCAGGGCAACGGCTGTAATACACAGCTGGCGGGCCCGCTCTAATGGCAGAGATAAGAGAAACCTCTTCTCTCTGCCGTTAACCCTCTGAATGGCGCGATCAAAGCTGATCGCAGCATTCAAAGGGAAAATGAGAAGGGGGACCACCCATTGATCACGTCACAGGGCTGTGACGCGATCGATGGACATACCTTATTTGGGCAGACAGCCCAGGGTCAATTGAAGGACCCCAGGGCTGTCTGACCATATTTCCTGTTAGGGCATATCTAACAACTGCCTTTACTAGCAAATAGATATATGGCAGTAAACAGGGGCGTAGCTAAAGCCTCATGGGCCACAATGCAAAAGTTGTTATTGCCCCCCCCCCCTCCGCCGCAAACTTCTCATGGCAGACAGCCCGCAGCTCTCAGTTGCATCGCTGGGTCTCCTAAGTGACCCAACAATGCAGCACTAGCAGCCAGGGTCGTCACTAAGGTCTTAAAATGTCAGGGGAAATAGCCCCAATACGTCCCCCCCAAGAAAATATGTGTGTATAGGAGACCGCATATCTATAGCACTACAACCCTATAAACTATGGATAGGATTAGATACAGTGGCTCAGCAGACAGTATCACACGTGATAGGATTAGATACAGTGGCTCAGCAGACAATATTACACATGATAGGGTTAGACAGGGCCCAGCTCGCTGACATTGCGGCTCCAGCGCGGGACCCAGGAAAGGTAAGAATAATAATTGTTTTGACTCTTTATGTGTTACTAATTATTTTTGTGTGTACTACTTCAATGACAGCTTTTTTTTTAGTCTCGATAAAATGGTTAATAAGGGTTGTAAATGTTTTTATTTCAAGAAAATATTTTTTCTATGTCCTATTTTTTTAAACTTTATTATTACCACCTTAGTAATAGCTGCTGGCTGATTGACAGCGTCCATGACTAAGGTGGGGCTTAATGTTATGCCGGTGCAGAGGCTAACACTAACCGCCATTATTACCCCGGTACCCACCGTCACCAGGGTACTGGGAAGAGCCGGGTACGAACCAGTACCCGACCATCTGTAGCGATGGTCGGGCACTGGGGCGGCCGCAGGCTGGTAGTATTAGGCTGGGGAAGGCCAAAAACTGTGGCCCTTCCCACCCTGCTAATGCTAGGCTGTTGCTGTGTTGTATCTGGCTGGTTATGAAAATTGGGCGGGGGACCCCCACATAATTCTTTCCAATTATTATTTTTTTAAATCATGTGTGTTTTTCATAACCAGCCAGATACAATAAAGCAGCAGTAGGCTAGCATCACCCGGGGAGTGCGAGGGCCGCTGTTTCTGGTCTTTCCCAGCCTAATAATACCAGCCCGCGTCCGCCCCAGTGCCCGACCATCACTACAAATGGTCAAGTACTGGATCGTACCCGGGTCTTCCCGGCACCCTTGGTGGCTGTGGGTACCAGGGTAATAATGGGGGTTAGTGCCTCTGCACCGGCTAACACTAAGCCCCGCCTTAGTAATGGATGCTGTCAGTCAGCGGCCATTACTAAGGCGGTATTAATAAAGTTTAAAAAAAACAGACATAGAAAAAATATTTTATTGAAATAAAAAACCCTGTACAACCCTCATTAACCATTTTATTGATAATAAAAAAAGCCGTCATTTAAGTAGTCCTCCAATCAAGTAGTCCTCCAATCTGACGTAGTTCAACATCCAGACCTGTAAAAAATAAAACCACAAACACAAAAAAAAAACGATTAGTAGCACATGTGGTAGGCTTTGAAACAGGGCCCATGTGTGATACCAATCGTATACGGTATAAGATTACTGTCTGCTGGAGCCTTATATCTAAGCGTACCATGTGGTAGACTTGGATACAGGGTCCGACAGACAGGATCACATATGGGCCCTATGATGACTAGTGTTTGCTGTAAAAAAATGAAAACTGCAGCAAAACTGCTTTTTTTTTCTTTTCTGCATTTTTGCCAAAATAGAAAGTCTTGAGAAATTAAATGATAATGTATATGTGCCAAAAAATGCCACCCACATAAAGTACAACTCACCCTGCAAAAAAACTGTCTCCTACAGCTATGTCAAGTGAAAAAGTTATGAGCTTCGGGATACAAAGAGGGAAAAAAACTTCTGTCATCCAGGCCAATATTGGCCGTGTACCTAAGGTGTTAAAGCATATTTCCAGGTTTCCCCCCCCCCCCCCACAAAGTTTCTTAAAGAGTTGTGCCTAAATTCATTGTATTTTATTTTTATTTTAAAACTGCATTTCTTACTATATTATTACTTTCCTTATCATCCTCGGAAGCACAATACAAATGGGCTAGTCATGCCTCTTGGCTACTAGGACAGAAGAAAAAAAATACATGAGTGGTTAATCAATTAATCCGTAGACTTAACCAGCATAGCTGGGGTATATAGGAAGGGCTGAGCCACTAACCACTTGTGTTCTTTTTTTCTTCTGTCCTATAGGACACTTTGTTTTATTCGTTACATGAATTATACCTTCTGCTTTCCGGCTTTTAAGCGTGCGCTTATTAAGCCAAGGTTTATCACCTATGGATACTCTGAGGGTGCTCCTCTAATTTATCCTAGTGTGTTCAAGGCGTCTGCCTGACCCATAGGCCGATTCCCTTTTGGATCCGTCCTCCATGCTGCAACACACTGTGTTCCTGCCTTAGCTCCCATGCCTGGCAGTTGGCTCTATTTGGGGATGGAGTCTCATCTCCCTACGCTTCTATTGGCTAAACGGGTATGACGAGCAGCTAGCTCTAGCTAATGACGTGAAGGCCGTTCTGAACATGCACGGGATTTGTGAAGTCTCGCGTTACCTTCCTGGATAAAAGGGCACCAATTTGAGATGTCAGTGCAGCACATTGCCGGGCAGCCGCACTTTAAAGCCATTAAGGTAAGCGTTTTCTACCCTAGAGCTCTGACTGATGTGCTCTTTTTATATATATATATATATATATACATATATATATATATAGAGCCTTTGTAAACCATGATAGGATCCCTAAATGTTTCCTATCTGTTTCTTTTAGATGTCCAGCCTCTCTAGTGGTAAAGGAAAACGTAAAAGCAGACACAGACAGACAATGTGTTAAATGCCTACAGCTTATACCTGATGATGTAGAGTCTGAACAAACTTTTTTCATGGTTTAAAACCAATTTATTTCAAGCCTTCCAGGAAGTAACTTCACATAAAAATAGAGGTTCTCAGAGAGTAACAAGGGGAATTTACTCTTCAGACGAGTCCCCTGGATCATCTGCCCCACAGTCAAAGGGAGAATTATTATCTGAAGACTCAGATCGCTTCTCAGGAGAAGACGGACATCTTTTTCATAAAAATAGGGTTAGTTCTCCCAGAGGCGTAGCTAGGTTCTCCAGCACCCAGGGGCAAAGATTCAGTTTGGCGCCCCCCCAACCTCTTTCCCGACATCTCCTTCCCCCTCGCCGCGTTTGTTTTCTCTACCAATCCACGTGTCATTTATTTTCCACATTTCTTTTTATGTAACGCGAGCATAAAAACATTTCTACATTTTACAAGCAATATGGTTTTATACACAACACCAGGATCAAGCTCAGTACATATATACAGCACCAGCACAAATACAGCTCAATTTAGTGCAACCCCTTCCGTATAGGTATGTACGGCGTAAAACTACAGCTCCCAGCATGGCCCGAACAATTATAAGGATATGCTGGGAGATGCTCTTTCACAAAAATAAATCCTATCAATCATACCACCATCTCGCTGCAGATCATACAGTGACTACTGTGCTGATTAGAGGCAGAATAAACATTTACATTAAGTGACTCACCGGTGACGTCTCAGATTCTAGTTCTTTTTCTCCATCCGGTCCAGACCTCTATGATGACTTCTCCCGATCACAGCCCATTTCTGCAGTTTGCTGCTCACATGTCTTCAGCTTCTCACTTTTCCAACATTTCTGCACCTATAAATAAAGATAAAGTTATTATACCACACACTACGCCCCTAAATATAATAGAGCCATACACTGCATCTCTAATTATAATAGCACCATACACCGTGTCCCACACACATACTGTGCCCCCTGTAGATAGTGCCTGCCATAGAGCCCCCTGTAGATAATGCCTGCCATAGAGCCCACCCCTGTATATAGTGTCCCACAACTAACTCCCCCTATAGTGCTCTACAGATAGCCCACCCCTGTATATAGCCCCCTGTAGATATAGCCCAACCCTGTATATAGCCCCGTGTATATATAGCCCACCCCTGTATATAGTGCTCCACAGATAGCCCACCCCTGTATATAGCCCCCATGTAGATATAGCCTACCCCTGTATATAGTGCTCCACATATAGACCACCCCTGTATATAGTGTTTCACAGATAGCCCACCCCTGTATATAGCCCCCTGTAGATATAGCCCAGCCCTGTATATAGTGCTCCACCTATAGCCCAACCCTGTTTATAGCCCCCTGTAGATATAGCCCACCCCTGTATATAGTGCTCTACAGATAGCCCACCCCTGTATATAGCCCCTGTAGATATAGCCCAGCCCTGTATAGAGTGCTCCATGTATAGCCCAACCCTGTATATAGCCCCCTGTAGATATAGCCCACCCCTGTATATAGTGCTCCACAGATAGCCCAACCCTGTATGTAGCCCCCCAGTAGATATAGCCCACCCTGTATATAGTGTTCCACATATAGTCCACCCCTGTATATAGTGCTCCACATATAGTCCACCCCTGTATATAGCCCCCCTGTACACATAGTCCACCCCTGTATATAGTGCTCCACTAGATAGTCCACCCCTGTATATAGTGCTCCACAGATAGCCCACCCCTGTATATAGTATATACAGGGGTGGGCTATCTGTGGAGCACTATATGTACAGGGGGCTATATACAGGGGTGGGCTTTGTGTGGAGCACTATAGGGGGAGCTATTTGTGGGATACTATATACATGGGTGGGCTATATCTACAGGGGGACTATATACAGGGGTGGGCTATATCTACAGGGGTGGGCTATATCTACAGGGGTGGGCTATATCTACAGGGGTGGGCTATATCTACAGGGGTGGGCTATATCTACAGGGGGGCTATATACAGGGGTGGGCTATATCTACAGGGGGCTATATACTATATAGCCCCCCCTGTAGCTATAGCCCACCCCTGTATATGGTGCTCCATAGATAGCCAATCCCAGTATATAACCCCCCCTGCAGATAGACACCCCCCGTAGATAAAGTCCCCCCGTAGATAAAGCCCCCCGTGTATGTAGACAAAGTCCCCCCTCCGTAGATAAATCCCCCCCCCCGTGTAGATAAAGTCCCCCCCATAAAGTCCCCCTTGTAGATAAAGCCCCCCCACGTAGACAAAGTCCCCCCCCCGTAGATAAAGTCCCCCCCCCCCGTAGATAAAGTCCCCCTTGTAGATGAAGCCCCCCCGTGTAGACAAAGTCCCCCTCCCCCGTACATAAAGTCCTCCCTGTAGATACAGCCACAGACTTTTATTACAATTTTAAAAAACGTAAAAAAAAAAATATTCAAACTCACCTTAATCCCGCTCCCACGCCGTCCGGCAGCCATGGAGACCTGCTCTCTTCTGCGCAGGTCTCCTGGGGGTTGAACACAGCGTCTATGAAAGGCGCTGATTGCCGGGGCAGGATGACTTTCCCTGTCAATCAGCGCCTTTCATCGACGGAAGCTTCACTGGTACAAAAGGTACCAGTCGCTTCACTCGTGGAAAGGCGCTAAATGGCCGGGCACGGAACGTGCCCGGTCATTCATTGCTTCTAATGGTACCTGTGTCCTTGCGACACAGGTACAATTATAGTGCAGGAGGAGGTGGCGCTGGCGCCCCCCTCTAAGTTGCGCCCGGGGCACATGCCCCGCCTGCCCTCCCCCCTAGCTACGCCCCTGAGTTCTCTGGTAAAGTTGGTGAAAAAGACCATAGAAATGGATGATCTCAGAGAGTTCAGTTCAAAGAAGGAGAGGCTCTTCAATTTTCCCAAAAAGAAAGCATAGGTACTCCCTCACCACCCTATTCTTGATGATCTCTTAAAATTAGACTGGAAAAAAACAGAGAAAAGTGCAGATCCAGGGGCTAGGTTTAAATCTGTCTATTTATTAGACCCAAGTATATCTCAGGAATGGCAGGATCCTCCTAAAGTGGATTTAGCGGATGCCCGCTTATCCAATGAGAACTATTTTTCCTTCTGACCAGTCATCACTTTTGAAGCATCAAATGGATCGGAAAGCAAATGCTCTCCTTAAAAAGTCTTATATAGCCTCCTCCTTAGTCTGTAAAGCCTTCCTGGCTTCGGTCTCAGTTGCCAGAACCTTACGTGTTCTACTTAGCAAACTTACTATAGACCTCAAAGAAGGGGTCCCTAGTGACAAAATTTTACGGTCTATTCCTGAGATGAAGTTAACCTCTGATTTCTTATGTGATTGCCCTATTGATTCCCTTAAATTGGCATCTAAAAACGTAGCCCTCACCAACACGACTAGGAGAGCACTCTGGCTGAAACAATGGTCCGGGGACATAGCATCCAAAAATAATTTTTGCGCTCTCCCATTTCAACCTGATGGATTGTTTGGGCCGCAACTAAATACAATTTTAGAATCTCTAACTAAAGATAAGGCCTAATTCACACGAGCGAGTTAAAAGTCCGTGGGACGGCCGTTGAAACAGCGGCTGTCCCACAGACCTATGTCATTGACGGTGGCCGTCCACACAGCCTTTGTTTCAACTGACCGTGTGAAGGGTCCGTGGGAATATAGGACATGTCCTATCTTATCACGCATCCCTCCATAGACTCTCATCTATGGGGGATGCGAGACATCGCGTCCCGCAGCGCAGAGCACGGATGCACCTCGGACATGAAAAACTGCAGTTTATCACGTCCGAGATGTGCCACGCTCGTGTAAATAAGGCCTAAGGGTGTCTTTTTTTTTTTTACCTCAAGTTAAGAGAACCAAACCACGTGTAATGTCCGTGGCTGCGGGCTGTCAGCTTCGGTCCCCTCCTGACAACCGCAGCCACGAGTCAGCAAACGCTGGCCCCAGCCTCCTCCTCAGGAGACACCAGTGCTGACCTCAGCCGGATACCGTAGGGTGCGTGCACACGCTCGTGCCTGCTCCTAAAAGGGCAGCGTGCACACCGGACCTTGTGACGAACTTTGACCTGTGAGTACCCTGAACTATAAGAGGGGTCCAGCCCCCTGCTTTGATGCCTGAGCGTTGTTGTTGTTCCCTAGTTTGTCTATGTGATGACCTCCTAGTGTGTTACCTGTACCTGTTCCAGTTCATGTTCCTGTCCCTAGCATTCCATACCACCCTGGTCGAGCACTGTGCTGTGCCAAAGTTGTGTCGTGCTGTATCCACGTCTGACCTGCTTCACCTCGCCTGACGTCTACCTGCTGCCTATTCCTAGCCGAGCCTGCCCTGCTGCTGTCTGAGCTGCCACAGGTACCTATACGAACTATAGACATACACCTGCGCCCTGTTGGCCAGCTGCCTTACCGCCAAGGCGGTACGGCCCAGTGGGTCCACAGACCCTTCGTGACACCGCGTAATTTTCACCCCCAAAGGAGATCTTCCCCTAAGTTCAGAAGGAACTATAGACCCTTTGACAGGCAAAGAAGATTCCAATCTAAACCATGATATAGAGACCCTGGTTTCAGAAGGAAGAAAGTCAATGATTCCTCCAAAAATCCTCAATTATGACGCCATAATTCAACCTCCTCGAGTGGGCGCAAGGCTTTCAAGATTGTCCAAAGTCTGGGAGAAAAACTTCAGACTCTTGGGTGCTTTCCTGTGTCCAAAGAGGATATTCTCTGGAATTAATCTCCCCTCCTCCAGACAGGTTTCTACTGAATTCTCCAAAAGATCTAACGGTTCTCCACCTTTTGCAGAAATTCATCGTGAAAGGAGCTCTAGTAGAGGTTCCTATTCATCAAAGAGGATTGAGGGTATATTCAAGGGTGTTTACTGTTCCGAAGCCAGATCATCAGTGGAGGCTTATCATAGACCTTACCTATTTAACTCCTTCAGGACTGAGCCTGTTTTGGCCTTGTGGACGCACCCAATTTTTTTCAAATCTGACGTGTCACTTTATGTGGTAATAACTTGGGAATGCTTTTACCTATCCAAGCGATTCTGAGATTGTTTTCTTGTAGCGTATTGTACTGTATGTTAGTGGAAAAATGTGATCAATAAATTCAGTATTTGTTTGTGAAAATCACCAAACTTTAGAGAAAATTTGCAAAAATTTGCATTTTTCTAAATTTAAATGTATCTGCTTGTAAGACAGATAATAATACCACAAAAATAGTTACTAATTAACATTTCCCATATGTCTACTTTATGTTGGCATCGTTTTTTGAACGTCCTTTTATTTTTCTAGGACGATACAAGGCTTAGAACTTTAGCAGCAATTTCTCACATTTTCAAGAAAATTTCCAAAACCTATTTTTATAGGTACCAGTTCAGTTCTGAAGTGGGTTTGAGGGCCTTATATATTAGAAGCCCCAATAAGTCATTCAATTTTAAAAACTGCACTCCTCAAAGTATTCAATACAGCATTTAGAAAGTTTCTTAACGCTTTAGGTGTTTCACAGGAATTAAAGCAAAGTAGAGGGGAAATTTACAAATTTCTTTTTTTTGTCGGAAAATCCATTTTAATCCATTTTTTACTGTAACACAAAAGGTTTAACCAGAGAAACGCAACTCAATATTTATTGCCCAGATACTGCAGTTTTTAGAAATATCCCACGTGTGGCCCTGGTGTAGTAATGGACTGAAGCACAGACCTCAGAAGCAAAGGCCAACCTAGAGGATTTTGGGGCCTCCTTTTTATTAGAATATATTTTAGGCACCATGTCAGGTTTGAAGAGGTCTTGTAGTGCCAAAACAGTGGAAACCCCCCCAAAAAGACATCATTTGGAAAACTAAACCCCTCAAGGAATTCATCAAGGGGTATAGTGAGCATTTTAACCCCACAGGTTTTTTAGTGAAATTAGTCCGTAAAAATGAAAATCTAAATTTTTTCCAATAAAACATAGAAATGATAAATTTTTACAAGGAATAAAGAAGAAAAAGTGCCCCACTGATTGGGCTCAGAAGGGAAGGAGCGCTATTTGGCTTTTGGAGCTCAAGTTTACTCAATTGGTTTTCGGGTATCATGTCGCATTTGCAAAGCCCCTGAGTTTTGTATTCTTTTTTTTTTTTACGGCGTTCACCGTAAACCTGTGTGAGGGCTAGTTTTTTGCGGAACAAACTGTAGTTTTTATCGGTACAATTTTATAGGGTACATGCGACTTTTTGATCCCTATTTATGCAATTATTTGGGAGATGTGACTGAAAATAGCGATTCCGGTATAGTTTTTTTTTATTATTTTTTTATGGCGGTCACCGTGCGGGATAAACAACATTATATTTTTATAGTTCAGGCCGTTACCAATTATGCATAGTTTATTTTTTCATTTTTTTTCTAATAATAAAGGACTTTATAAGGGAAAAAGGGCGATTTTTAAATTTTATTATTTTGACATTTTACTTTTGTACATTTTTTTTTTTACTTATTTTTTTTAGTCCCACTAGGGACTTGAAGATCCAATTATTGGATCGTTGTTATAATACCCTGCAATACTTATGTATGCATTATGGCAGGACCTAATGACCTTCCATAGATGGCAGACCGGAAGCCTTTGTTAGGTTTCCGGTTGCCATAGCAATCGCCCCCCCCCCCCCCGCAACAATCAGCCCCCGCAATCACGTAGCGGGGTTCCCATAGTTGCTATAACAACTTAAATGCGGCGGTCGCTATTCACTGCGGCATTTAAGGGGTTAATCGGTTCGGATCATCGCTGTGATCCGACCCAATGTTTTCCCCCAGTACTAAGGCTGCTAGCAGCAGCCTGTACAGGGAGATCCTGGGCTGCGGGGACCGCCTGTGTGCTCTGTTAGGAGCACACGTAGATTAACGGGCTGCAGGCACAAGAACCAGTGCTGCAACCCGTTAATCTATGTGGGGTGGTCGGGAAGGGGTTAAACAAATTTCTTCTAAAGAAAAAATTCAAGATGGACTCCATAAAGTCAGTCATCAATATTTTACAGCATGGGGACTTTTTAGCATCAATCGACCTCAAGGATGCATACCTACTGTCACTATCGGAGCGGAGAGGCAGCTGACCAGGTAACAGTCTATACAAAAAGTCTATAGCAGTTCGTAACACTTGGGTACCTGAACTAGTCCAGACAGTGGCTGTGGCTTCAGCACGCACGGATGGAGGTCGGTGCAGCAGGTAGCGCCAGACGTGGCGGGCAGTACAAGATGTGGCAGAAGACACTGGACGTGGCAGAAGACACTGGACGTAGCAAACGACAGCAGGTGCAGTAGACACGACTCCAACACTAGTAGACACAGGAACTAGAACACAGCACGGGATACAGGGACAGGTAACAGGGCACGGGTAACAACTGGAATGGGAAACACTAAGGGACCATTTGCAAGACAGACTTGGGATAAACTAACAACGCTCAGGCAAGGTTCAGAAGGGCTGGGGCCATCTTATAGACCAGGAAATCATGTGAATTGATGATGATGATTGTTTTCATGTCCTCGCTGGCCCATTAAGAGCAGGCACGAGCGTGCGCGTGCACCCTATGGGACACAGCAGACCGGAGTGGAAGTGAGCGCTGACGTCTCCTATGAAGGAGATGGGAACCAGCGCTCACGGATCCATGGCTGCGGGCATCGGGATATGATTAAACCCGACGGCCCGTGGCCATGGACGCTACAGTATCCCCCCTCTTACGCCCCCTCCTCTTAGGGCCAGAGCGAGAGAGGAATTTCTTAATGAGAGCAGGAGCACTGACGTTCTCTTCTGGCTCCTACGACCTCTCCTCAGGACCAAACCCTCTCCAGTCCACCAAATAGAAAGTCCTTCCTCCTACCCTTTTGCAGTTCTAGGATCTCCCTCACCTCAAACACATCAGAAGAACCGCTGGGAGCAACTATGGAACTATAAGTCTTGCTGTTGCGGTTCAGGATCACTGGTTTCAGGAGGAACACATGAAAGGTGTTGGGGATTCTGAGGGTAGGAGGCAGCCGCAGCTTATAGGAGACAGGGTTTATTTGTTGCAGAATTTCGAAAGGACCAAGGAACCTGGGAGCAAACTTGTATGAAGGCACCTTCAAACGAATGTTCCGAGAGGATAGCCAGACTTTAGTACCCGGAAGATACTGGGGCGGCTCTTTTCTCTTTGTATCCGCTTTTCGATTCATGCGATCGACTGCCAGCAAAATAGAGGACCGGGTCTGTTGAGATTTGCAGAAAGTCCCCAAATTCAGAGTCAGCAGTGGGTACCTGAGATGTAGTCGACACTGGAAGAGGGACTCTAGGATGTTGACTGTACACAATGTGAAATGGAGTGGAATTGGTGGACTCACTTGTGTGGTTGTTGTACGAGAACTCTGCCCATGGAAGAAGCTGTACCCAGTTATCGTGCTGTAAAGAGATGAAGTGGCGGAGATAATTCTCCATGATTTGGTTGATCCTCTCAACTTGCCCATTGGACTGGGGGTGATAGGCTGAGGAAAAGTCCAATCTCACATCCAGGAGTTTACAGAGGGCTCTCCAGAACCTTGAGGTAAACTGAACCCCGGGTCGGAGACAATGTGGAGGGGCAAGCCATGCAAGCGAAAGATGTGTTGAATGAAGAGATTCGCCAGCCAAGGAGCAGAAGGTAGGCCGGTCTGCGGGATAAAATGTGTCATCTTCGAGAACCGGTCCACCACCACCCAGACAGTGTTGCATCCTGCTGAGGGGGGAAGGTCTGTGACAAAGTCCATCGCAATGTGCTGCCAGGGGGCATTGGGTACGGGTAGAGGTTGAACCAGGCCGGCAGGCTTGGAGTGAGTAACTTTGTTAGGAGCACACACCGTGCAGGAAGAGACAAAGTCCAGAACATCTTTAGATAGCGTGGGCCCCCAGAAGTAGCGAGCAATCAGGTCTCGGGTTTTACGGACACCAGCGTGCTCAGCCAGTTTAGAACTGTCTCCCCAGCGGAGAATTCTTCTCCTGTCTGCCAACCGAACAAAAGTCCTCCCCGGCGGGATGTCTCTAACCTGCAAAGGATTAGCAGTGACAATGCAGGACGGGTCTATGATGGTTTGAAGGGACTCCACCGTGTCTTCCATCTCAAATGATCTGGACAGGGCATCGGCCCTCACATTCTTGTCAGCCGGACGGTAGTGGAGCACAAATTGGAAACGGGTGAAGAACAGCGACCACTTGGCTTGACGGGGATGTAGTCGTTGAGCGGACTGAAGGTAGGTAAGGTTCTTGTGGTCAGTGTAGACTATAATTGGGGTGAGCTGCGCCCTCTAGAAGATGTCTCCACTCCTCCAGAGCCAATTTGATGGCCAGTAGTTCCCGATCTCCAATAGAGTAATTGCGCTCTGCAGAAGAAAAAAGACCTAAGTAGTAGCCACATACTACTGCCTTTACTTTGGAGCTCCTCTGGAACATAAGTGCACCTGCACCAACAGAGGAAGTGTCCACCTCCAATGAGAACTGCCGAGATACGTCAGGATAATGGAGGATCGAAGCTGAAGTGAAGGCTTTCTTGAGGCTAATAAATGCGGACTGTCTCTGGAATCCACACCTTGGCGTTCACACCCTTCTTGATAAGGGTAAAGATGGGAGCCGTCAGAGATGAGAAGTTTGGAATAAACTGCCGGTAGAAATTGGCGAATCCCAGGAACCGCTGTATGGCCCTTAGGCCTTGAGGACATGGCCATTCCAGGACAGACTTTAGTTTCTCAGGATCCATCTTAAGACCCTGATCCGAGACGATGTAGCCCAGGAAGGGCAAACACCTCTTTTCAAAGACTCACTTCTCCAACTTGGCATATAAGCGACTCTCCCTTAGTCGCAGAAGAACCTGACGGACATGCCTCCGATGGGTCATCAGATCTGGGGAGAAAATCAAAATATCATCGAGATAAACTACAACACACATATAGAGGAGATCTCTGAAGATATCATTGACTAATTCCTGAAACACTGCGGGAGCGTTACACAGTCCGAAGGGCATAACTAGGTATTCATAGTGCCCATCATGGGTGTGAAAAATGCCGTCTTCCATTCGTAACCCCGGTGAATCCGGATTAGGTTATAAGCCCCCGCAGGTCTGGCTTAGAAAATGTTTTGGCTCCTCGTATGCGATCGAACAGCTCGGATATAAGTGGCAACGGGTATTTGTTCTTGACCGTAATCTGGTTGAGACCACGGTAGTCAATGCAGGGTCGAAGAGATCCGTCTCTCTTCTTAACAAAGAAGAAGCTGGCCCCAGCCGGGGAGCAAGATTTTCGTATAAAACCCCTCTCCAAATTCTCCTTGATATAGGCTGACATAGATAAAGTCTCTGGCAAGGAGAGAGGATATACCCAGGGGCGGATTATAATGAGGGCAATATGGGCAAGTGCCTGGGGGGCCGAGGCTGGAAGAAGACCGGAGTGAAGCGGGACCTCTCATCCAATTATATCTGCATCCTTAGGATGCGGATACAATTGCTTACTGTAGCGCTGGCAAGACAGGGAACTATCCGTTCCCTTCCTCCCATTTTGCGCTTTACTAATGACATAGTCGGCGCGATGATGTCATCACGCCGACTGTGTCATTACGCTGGATGACCCCGTCTGGTCTCTGACAAGTCCTGCGTCGCTGGAGGAAGAAGCGGGAACGGGGACAGGTGAGAATGTTTTTTTATGTTCTGGGCAGCGTTGAGAGTAAAAAGATGCAGGGGGCATTCTCTACAAAGGACGTTATCTAAATAGGGCATTTTAACTAGTGCTATCTACAGGGGACATTATCTAAAAAGGGTATTGTAACTGGCACAATCTACAGGGGGCATTTTCTACAGAGGGCATTGTAACTGGCACTATCTACAGGGGGCATTGTGACTGTCGCTATCTACAGGGGGCATTGTTAGTGTGTGGTGTTTTACTTTACAGTGTTTGACACAATTTAATTCAGGGGCACAGTGTATAATACTATTATATTCAGGAGTACAGTGTATAGTACTATTATATTCAGGAGTACAGTGTATAATACTATTATATTCAGGAGTACAGTGTATAATACTATTATATTCAGGAGTACAGTGTTTAATATTATTATATTCAGGAGTACAGTGTATAATACTATAAAAAAAAGCAAAGGATTGGAGCAGCACTGTGAACAAATGCCTGACTAGGCTGGTGCAAGGCTTCAAAAATAAAGGAGTGACCTCCTCTCCTTATGTGTTGGATATCCAAAAAAGAGAACGTGAAGCAGCACTCCAATAAAGTGAATTTATAATAATAAATAAATTCACTTTATTTGGGTGCTGCTTCACGTTCTCTTCTTTGGTGTATAATACTATTATATTCAGGAGTACAGTGTATGGTAGTATTCTATTCAGGGGCGCAGTGTATGGTAGTATTATATTCAGGGCACAGTGTATGGTACTATTATATTCAGGAGTACAGTGTATAGTACTATTATATTCAGGAGTACAGTGTATAATACTATTATATTCAGGGCACAGTGTATGGTACTATTATATTCAGGAGTACAGTGTATAATACTATTCTATTCAGGGCACAGTGTATGGTACTATTATATTCAGGGCACAGTATATAGTACTATTATATTCAGGGGCACAGTGTATAATACTATTATATTCAGGAGTACAGTGTATAGTACTATTATATTCACGGGCACAGTGTATAGTACTATTATATTCAGGAGTACAGTGTATAATACGATTATATTCAGGAGTACAGTGTATAATACTATTCTATTCAGGGCACAGTGTATGGTACTATTATATTCAGGGCACAGTGTATAGTACTATTATATTCAGGGCACAGTTTATGATACTATTATATTTAGAAGCATAGAGTGTGGCATCATGAGAAATATATTTTTTTCTTTATCAAAACAATTTTTATTAGAAAATATAACAGAGCATATAAAACATCTCACAAAATTGCAAAAAGTTGCACGCAGTGCATTACAAGAAAGTCAGACTGTATAAAATGTTACAAAGACTTATGAACATTGGTAGGAGGTAGCCTCCCAACCAGCAAAGCAATAGGCAGAAAATAATAAAATCTAACAGTAATTATCAATACCTTAATTACAGCAAAAATAGTGCAAAATATAGGGAAACCAGTCCCCAAAAGAGAAAAAAAACGAGTAATAATGACACGGTTAAGTGCAAATTTCAACCCAAAGTTACATAGACACGAGACAACAAAGGGAAGCACAAACGGACAGAAGCACAGAGTTTTGGCTATATGATCAGTCAAGAGAAAAGGCCATCCAGTCAGAGGGGTAGATCAGCACCACCCCGGAATCCGGACCAAACTGACCAGGTACGAACAAAGATCTCTGAGGTACCCCGATCAGCAGACATCAATTCCTCCATCCTCATAATCCCATTCAGCTCCGTTACCCATTCCTTCAAAGAAGGCACAGTACTAGACTTCCAGTGACGTGGGATGACAGTTCTAGCTGCAGTCAGAAAATGCCTAAAGACACCCTTTTTGATGCGTGGGAGTGATCCAGGAACCATGGAAAGCAACCCAAAAGAAGCCAAGGTAGGAACGTCAGTGCCAAAAAGTTTGTGGCCAAGATCAAAAAAAAATTCCCAAAAGGGACGGAGCTTGGGACAATACCACCACATGTGTAACATAGTTCCAGGAGCCTCCCCACACCTCCAACATTCGGCAGACACATTAGGAAATATCCTATGTAAAAAGGAAGGACAGCGGTATCCACACCCACTGCTGGAGGGAAGGAAGGGTTATCAAAAAGGGGAGTCAAAGGACCCGGATGGTGAACAAGGTCCAGAGTACCATTGATCCAGTCCCACACTACAAGAAATTGACGTGTGAGGAAAGGCAAAGAAGACGTTGGTCGTTGGGAGGCAGTCATCCAAGGCAATGAGGACAAGGCGAGGGAAGACATTCCCTTCTCAATGCGCACCCATTGCTTACCGGCATCCGAGCGGAACCAGTCCACCAATCGCAGAAGGATCGCAGCTTGATGATAACGCTTAAAATCTGGCAAACCCGCGCCCCCCTCAATTTTCGGTCGGTTAAGGACAGAAAATCTAATGCGAGGCTTAGAGGAACCCCATACAAATTTGGCTATGGCCCTATGTAAGGACTGGAAGAAACACGCTGGCACTACAATAGGGACGATCTGAAAGATGTACAGGAATTTGGGCAAGATATCCATTTTGACAGCGTTCATACGCCCAAACCACGACATGCTGCTCCCGCCATATAACACCAAGTCCCTCAAGGTACGTGTGTAATTCAAGGTATACAAGTCAGACAAATGTGTGGGGATATGTATCCCCAGGTATTTTAAGGACTTAGATTGCCACTTAAACGGGAAAACCCGAGCGAGATAGGCAGCAAGAGGAGCGTCTAGAGATACATTCAGTGCCTCCGATTTAGAGTAATTAACTTTAAAATTACTCAAATGGCCAAAATGCTCGAACTCCCCAGTCAAAGATGGCAAAGAAATCATAGGAGTCGTGATGTACACAAGAAGATCATCAGCATAGAGTGCGAGTTTGTGATGCTGTGCACCAACACATATGCCATTAATGTTAGGGTTTCTCCGCAGTGCCACAGCCAGGTGTTCCATGACCAAAACATATAGCAGAGGTGACAGTGGGCACCCCTGTCTTGTGCCATTAGCAATAGACAAAGAGTCAGATAACAAACCGTTAACTCGAACCCGAGAAGTAGGCCCATGGTATAATGCCATAATCAACATAGTGGTGCCAAGGCCATCCTGTGTCACGACACTACGGAGAAACATCCAGTGCACTCTGTCAAAAGTCTTTTCGGCATCGACTGAGAGGAGACACATCGGTATTTTGCGTTTTGCAATATGACGTTAAAAGAAGGGTCTTGTTGGTATTATCCCGAGATTCTCTACCACGTACAAACCCCACCTGATCATCCATGATCAGGCCAGGCAATAACGGAGAAAGGCGAGAGGCAAGCAATTTCGCAAAGAGCTTCACATCAACATTAATCAGCGAAATGGGCCTGAAGTTTGCGCATATCGTTGGGTCCTTACCCGGTTTCGGTAAAAGGGTGATATGAGCCTCGAGGGACTGAGGCGCAAAGGGACAAGAGGAAGACACGGAGTTAAAGACTTTCGTCAAAAAGGGAGCAAGTTGATCTTTAAATGTCTTATAAAATTTATTATTAAACCCATCAGGGCCTGGACTTTTGCCCAACTGCAATTGCACACTCCACTTTGGATATCAAGAAATCCTCCTCAAGTCCCAAAGCCTCCTCGTCCCCCAAGGACGGTAAAGCAGTGTCATGTACATACTGGTCAATTTTGTCCCGTAACGAGTCAGCCTGCATATCATGAAAATGTCCTTTGAGATTATACAAGGCAGAGTAATATTGTCTGAAACAGTCAGTAATGCCGACCGGATCATGAACCTCGCCTCCAGTGGGAGATGGAATTTTAGGAATGTATGACGCTTGTGTACGGGGATGTAAAATCTTCGCCAGAGACCTGCCACATTTGTCTGCAAATTCGTAAGAATGCTTCCGCATCCGATCCCTAAATCTGGCATGTGACTGGTCTAGTAGAGAACGCAATGATTCTCTCGCTGTGGTAAAGTCCGAAAAAACCTGTGAGGAGGGAACGCGTTTATGACAGGATTCCAAATCCCGTATCTGAGCAAGGAGATGTGCAATAGCTACCCCTTTTTCTCGCTTCAATCGTGCCCCCTGCTGTATCAGGACCCCTCTAACTACACATTTCAATGCCTCCCACTGGAGTGGTAGAGGTGTAGAGTCACGCGCGTGTACATCAAAAAAGACGTTAAGCGTGTCCTTAAGAACCGACACACATACCGCGTTGCGCAATAGATTGTCATTACGTTTCCTGGACTGAAAGTTGGGCACCGAATTAGGAAACGTAAGCGATAAAAATACAGGGGCATGATCCGACCAAACCATAGGACCCACCGCAGAAGTGGGATGCCATGTAAGCAAGTGGTGGCTAACCAGAAAGGCGTCTAGTCGACTGTACATATTGTGCAAGGGGGAAAAGTAAGTATACTCTCTTGCCTGAGGATGGAGAATCCTCCACACGTCAATCAATTGCATGGAGTGCATCGTGTTTTTCAACGCCACCATGTGCGATTTAGGAACAGCAGACCTGCCCGAGGAGGTATCAAGCCTGGAATCAAACGTCAAATTAAAATCACCTCCCACAATTAACACGCCCTCCGAAAACTCCTCCAATTTCCTCATATACTAGCACCCATGGACTTGGATTCCGGGTTGGCACTATGAAACCAAATAGGATAATAATGATTAGTAAACTGTGGTGTATGGCCCACCTGAAAATGAGTCTCTTGTAAGAACAATATATGCACCCGCTCTTTGTGCATGTTATACAGGATCTGCGAGCGTTTTTAAGGGACATTAAGCCCTCTAGCATTAAAGGTACAAACTTTCAGCTGTGCCATCTCCGCTGCACTTAGAATAAGCAAGCCAATAATATGAACTAAAGCAGCGAAGAAAAAGACAAGACGGACAGGGAAGGGAAGGGAAACCACGACAACAAAGACGGACAAACGGGCAAAACAATCACCCACTCCTTGATCTAATCAAGGAGAAACAAGCAATTAGACACCGGATACAACCAGTGAGTCCCTAAGAGGAGAAGTGTCAGGACAAAGACTAGCCAGTGCCCCGCGCCCCACAACCCAGCGGCAATATATACATAGCTAAATAAAGATAGAAAATAAGAAGGAAAGGAAACCAAGGCATGTGGAGTTACATCCCAAGATAACTGACCAATGGTATATGGCACAATCAGGAACATAAAGAAACCCTAGTAAAGAACCATCCGAAATACAGTCATTGTCAGCATAAGTGTACATACAGGCAAATAACAATAAAAAGAAAATAAGAAAAATATAAACATTCACATTTAAGTAAATCTTATAGCCCACCAGCAAGTGGCCCGCCCGTTATCCAGAAGTATCCATCTACATTCTCTACATTGAAACACAGCAGGCAACAGTCTCATATTGATGGACACAAGAATTAAAATCCAACAGCAAACTGTGAAGGAGACATCGGGAAGGCATCACACCGGATCAGCATGCCAACCACCATGACGCCCCATAGGAAATGCAGGAGAGCGACCTCGCCTTCGTGATCGTGGGCATGGGAGGTGGAACATAAGGCCAATCAGGAAGAGCTGCAAATGGAGAGCAGCGCAAAAAGCAGGAACATCGGCCGGGTCTCTAATGATCAGCAACACTCCATCCTTGCGAACCTGCAGCTGAAAGGGGTGACCCCACGAGTAAGAAATCTCATGCTCTCTCAGGACATCTAGCAGAGGACACAGCACATGACGTTTGTCCAGAGTCATCCTGGACAGGTCAGACAGCAGCTGGATCTTGACACCCTTCAATAGAACCTCGCCTTTATCACGGGCCTTCCTCATGATCTGCTCTTTTATAGAGAAAAAATGGGCACGGCACAAAACATCTCTAGGCCTATCAGGATCCGGATTACGAGGGCCAAGAGTCCTGTGAGCTCTATCCAGCTCCAGAGGATCACCAGCAGGATGCTCCAGTAAGGAGTTAAACAAGGACTGTAAGGCGGGTATGAGTTGCCCAGGAGAAACATCCTCAGGAATGCCCCGAAGCCGAATATTATTACGGCGATTCCGATTTTCGTGATCCTCAGCTATATTAAATAGCATATGAATCTGATGGGAGTGTTGATCCAACCAAACTGTGTAAGAAGCCTACTGCTGTGTAACAGTTTAAATATCTCCCTCCATACGTTGCACTTGATCAGACAATTGAGAGAGATTAGTGGTGAGAGATTGTATCTCTGACTTATAAGTTGTCTCCAGACGATTGACATAACGCTCCATGTCCTGTTTAGTGGGCAATGCTGAGAGCTGTAGTCTCAAGGCCTGTAAATCATCCCTCAGGACAGCAGATACAACTATAGATGGAGAGAAATGAGTATCCTGAGACCTGGGAGAGATGGTATGCAGCGATGCAGGCCCCAGCACATGAGGAGATGGAGAAGGGGAGACCTGGACGCCATGACAGACACCACGTGGCGAACGATCCAGAGCAGGAGGCGCCGGTACAGCCCCAGAAGAATACCACTCTTCACTAACCAGCAGGGAAGGAAGCTGCCCCGAAGGACCAGGGGCTGAGGAGAGGGTACAGTCGGTACTTGATACAGCTGCAGCAGCCGCAGATGACATACCCCCTGCAAGCGGAGTCCCGGTGCCATCTCGTGTCCCCTCCAGCGGCGCCATCTTGGGAGGTTCTCTAGCAGCAGTGTCCGAGAGATAACGCTGAATGGAGCCGGCTGAAGACATCTGCCTCGTAAGGTAAGGAGTCCCCGTGGTAGCCTTGGTTTTCCTGACCATCAGGTAAGTATAATTTGGCTTATAGATGTGCTTATGATCGGATTAGGGAAGCGCAGGAACGGAGCTCTCAGGCAGCACGTCTGGTCAGCGCCATGTCCAAGCCACTCCCCCGCATCATGAGAAATTTAATCTTCATTTATAGATGCGGAAGTGTTGGAAAAGTGAGGAGCTGAAGAAATCTGAGCTGCAAACTGCAGAAATGGCTGTGCCCGGAAGAAATCTGGACCGGATGGAGAAAAACAGAGAAAAAAAACAAAAAAGAATCTGAGACATCACCTGTGAGTCACTCAATGTAAATGTTTATTCTACCTGTGACTGATCAGTACTGTATCCAAAAGAGAGAAATACCACAGATGGGTGCACGCCTCAATAGGACCTGGTCCACGGTCCCGGTACCAGATAGACAAGAACAGACGAGGAGACAGCACTTCCAATATATGTCAGCATTTTAATCACCCGTGCAACGTTTCAGTCCAACAGGACCTTTCTAAAGCATGTTTGAGATAGGTCCTGTTGGACTGAAACGTCGCACGGGTGATTAAAAAGCTGACATATACTGGAAGTGCTGTCTCCTCGTCTGTTCTTGTCTATCTGATCAGTACTGTAGTCACTGTGTGATCTGCAGCGAGATGACGGATGGTAGCATTCTTTTTTGTTAAATAGCAACTCCCAGCATAACCTAACCATTGTTCAGGCTATACTGGGAGCTGTTGTTTTATGTCGTACAAATTTATACAGCAGGGGTTAAACTGAATTTGCAAATGATCTCTTTACTAATGTGAAGGATTTGCCTGACACAGCTTCTGTGTCGACGTCCGTGGTTAATCAGCCTGCATCTGTTCCTAGGTCTGCTAGAGTGACTCCATCTGCTACCACTCAGGCTGGTAGGCTGAGGAGTGGGAGAGCCTATCGCAGCCTGGCCAGACGGTTCTAGCTCCCGCCCTTGGTCTACTTATACCTTAATTTGCTGCTTGTACTTTGCCTGTGATTCTCTTGTTTCCTGGCTCTGCTGTTCCTATTGACCTCTGCTTATATTGACCCTGGCTTGACTGACTATTCTCCTGCTCTGCATTTGTTACCACGTACACTCCTGGTTTGACTCGGCTCGTCCACTGCTCTGTTGCTCACGTATTGCCGTGGGCAACTGCCCCACTTCCCTTTGCTTTTGTTACCCTTGTCTTGTTTGTCTGTCATACACATATTGAGCGTAGGGACCGTCGCCCAGTTGTACGCTGTCACCTAGGACGGGCTGTGCAAGTAGGCAGGGACTGAGTGGTGGGTAGATTAGGACTCACCTGTCTGTCTCCCTATCCTGTCTTTACAACTAAACTGTATTTGTTCTGGTGCTGTATATATGTACTGAGCTTGGTTCTGGTGTGGTATATATGTACGGAGTTTGGTTCTGGGGATGTATTTATGTACTGAGCTTTTTTCTGGGTCTGAGAAGGTAAATATATACAGTAAAAACTAAACCCAAAAAATCATGGAGGAATCTCAGTTTTTTCCAATTCACCCATTATATGGTACTTTAAATTGTGCCAATAAAAACTACAACTCCTCCCGCAAAAAAATAATCCTTCACACACCACTCCATTGACGCAAAAATAAAAAAGTTATAAAGCTCCTGACCACTTTAGTGTCTCAAAATATCCTGCTTTCTCTCTTCTGTATGGCTCATTCTGCTTTTACAGCTAATTCAAAACCATGCCAGATCTGTGGCCACCTAAACAGAAATCTGCAAATATATTCGGTACAGCGTCTTCAAAGTTCTGTCTTCAGATTTCAGGGGGGGGGGGCAAGACTTGAAAAAGTGCCCGGGGCTCATGGTACCCTTAATCCGCCCCTGGATATACCCGTCCACGGGGAAGAGAAGCATTTGGAACCAGTTCAATGGGACAGTCATAATTCCGATGTGGAGGCAACGTCTCAGCCTCTCGCTTGCAGAAGACATCCCTCAAAACTGGCATACTGAGATAGTAGATCGTAGAGTGTCTGAGAGGGGGCATAACAGGACGGACTTGTGACAGGCAATGGCTATGGCATCTGGAAACCCATTGAAGAATTTCTCCGGAACTCCAGTCAAGAACCGGGGGGTGTAGGCGAAGCCATGGCAGACCCAGCAGGATAGGATTGATAGCCTTAGGTAGTACAAGGAAGGCGATCTGCTCCGAGTGAAGAGCTCCGACCCGTAGTGTCAACAGCTCCGTGATGAACACAATCGGATCGGGCAATGGTAGACCATTCACAGAGGCAACAGCCAGGGGTCTCTCCAGAAGAACTGTGGGTAGATGTAAACAATCCACTAGATCCTGCTGGATGAAATATGCAACTTCTCCGGAGTCAAGATAGGAGGAGGAGGGATGTGATGTCTCTCCGGAGACGATGGCCACAGGAATCGATAATTTGGGAGAGGTTTTAACGTTTGGAGACGTCCCACCTAGAGTTGCCTCTCCAAGCAACCCTAGGTACTGGAGTTTCCCAGTTTCTGTGGGTATTGGCGCACAAAATGACCCTTAAGGCCACAATACATACATAGTCCAGAGGAGCGTCTGCGCTGCTTCTCCTCTTCAGACAACCGGACTCTCTACCTGCATGGGTTGTTCAGGTAGCGCACTAGGGGAAGGCAATAGTGGTCTCTGGACCGAGGGTGCTGGTCTGTGGACCCGAATCTCCTGTCAAACCTCTTGAGTGCACTCCCGAATTCTTATATCAATCCGGGTGGCTAACAGGATGAGGGCATCCAAGGTAGAAAGAAGGTCGCGGGCTGCCAGCTCGTCCTTGATGTGAGAGGACAGTCCCTGCCAGAAAGTCGCCACCAGTGCCTCATTGTTCCATGCCAGCTCGGCTGCCAGGGTACGGAAGGAGATAGCATACTCCCCTACTGTGGAACCCTCTTGCTTGAGGGTCAACAGAGTAGCTGCGCCAGAGGTTGTTCGAACCGGCTTCTCGAACACGGCACAAAAGGACTGCAGGAACAAGGCTATGTCCAAGGATACAGGTCCTTGTTGCTCCAAGATTGGGTTCGCCCATGCGAGGGCCTTGCTAGCAAGAAGGGAGATGATAAATGCTACCTTGGCCTCCTTGGTGTGCAAGAGATGAGCCCATAGCCTAAAATGAACCGTGCATTGGTTGATAAATCCTCTACATGCTCTGGGATCACCGTCGTAGCGAGGAGGAAGAGGCAGAGGGACACTGGATCCGGAACAAACAGGAGGAGCAACGGGCAGTGGCACAGCAACAGCCTCTGGAGGAAGAACCGGTAGTGGAACAGTGAGTAGATCCAGACGGACCAAGATAGAATTCACAGCCTCAAGGAGATGATCCTGACGTGTGCGTAGGTCATGCATCTCCGTCTGTATCTTCTGGACTGCGGTCTTGGGCTGGCCAGCGGGTTCCATGGCCTGAGCGTACTGTCTCGATCGATCACAGGGTATGTGGACCCACTAGGCCGCTCCGCCTCAGTGGAGAGGCAGCTGACCAGGTAACCGTCTATATAAAAAGTCTATAGCAGTTCGTAACACTTGGGTACCTAAACTAGTCCAGACAGTGGCTGTGGCTTCAGCACGGATGGAGGTCGGTGCAGCAGGTAGCGCCAGATGTGGTGGGCAGTACAAGATGTGGCAGAAGACACTGGACGTGGCAGAAGACACTGGACGTGGCAAATGACAGCAGGTGCAGTAGACACGACTCCAACACTAGTAGGCACAGGAACTAGAACACAGCACGGGATACAGGGACAGGTAACAGGGCACGGGTAACAACTGGAACGGGAAACACTAAGGGACCATTTGCAAGACAGACTTGGGATAAACCAACAACGCTCAGGCAAGGATCAGAAGGGTTAGGGCCATCTTATAGAGCAGAAAACCATGTGGATTGATGATAATGATTGTTTTCATGTGCGCGCGCACCCTACAGGACACAGCAGACCGGAGCTTTAGTGAGCGCTGGCGTCTCCTAGGAAGGAGATGGGGAACAGCGCTCACGGATCCATGGCTGTGGGCGTCGGGCGGTGAGTAAACCCGACGGCCCGTGGCCATGGACGCAACACCTACACATTCCTATTTGTCCAACTCACAGGAAATTTCTGAGACTAGCAGTAAAAAGAGGCAAGGACATAATTCACCTACAGTTCACTTGTCTTCCATTCAGCATTTCAACTGCTCCCAGGGTCTTCACCAAGATCATCATAGTCCCAGCAGCAGCTCTCAGAATGCAGTGCATCTACCTGGTCCAATACCTAGACGATTGGCTACTAAGAGCTCCAACCGCACCTCTTCTTTCTGTCCATTTAGCCACCACTCTCTCATGTCTAAGTCAGCACAGGTTCTTGATCAACAGAAAGAAATCTCAGCTTCTTCCTTGTCAAAGGTTAACTTACCTAGGGTTTCTGATAGACACAAGGTCCTTTACCATCACTCAATCCAGAGAAAGAATCCTAAATATAAGACGAGGTGTCAACTTCCTTCTACATCATCGGGGATATCTCTGAGACTTGCAATGGGAGTCCTGGGCCGCCTGACGTCATCCATAGAAGCAGTCTCCTGAGCCAGGATACACTTCAGTAGTCTCCAGTCCAATATGCTGTCCCAATGGAACAGACATCATCAAGCTCTCGACAATACCCTACAGATCCTTCCACAAACCAAAATAGACTTGAGGTGGTGGCTCAAGAAGAAGATTCTCTCTTCAGGCAGATCTTTGGTCCCCCTTGTCCAGTCAGTGGTAACCACAGATGCTTCAATTCTCGGCTGGGGAGCTCATTTCGGTGCCCTTTGGATACAGAACAATTGGTCTCCCATCTCATCCAGCTTGAGAGAACTCAGGGTGGTGAAATTAGCCCTTCACCATTTCCAACCTGTCTTTAAAGGGAAAGTTGTTCTTGTACAGTCTGACAACTCTCCCACAGTATTTTACATAAAGAAGCAAGGGGGGACCAGGAGTCGGCTTCTGTTGAAGGAATGCAGGGCCATCATGACATGGGCAGAGAAAAATGTGACACATCTCTCAGCCGTACATATCAGAGGCGTCCTCAACCAACGAGCAGACTAGTTGAGCAGGAATTCCCTCCTCCCAGGAGAATGGAAATTGAAATCAAGAGGTTTACTACAGCATCCTATCCCATGGGGGGTTCCCTCCATAGATATACTGGCCACGAGGAACAACAGGAAGACTTCCAGGTTTGCATTGCTGTACCGTCTGGACTTTCCAATGTTTTTAGATGGCCTCTCAGTCCCCTGGAAAGCAGAGTTAAGTTATGCCTTTCCTCCCATTCCTCTGGTTCCGAAAGTCCTCAAAAAGATCTGGGAGATGCAAATAGAAGCCATTCTAATAGTCCCATTTTGGCCCAGGAGGGCTTGGTTCCCTCTCTTATTAGAGCTTTGAGAGGAGAATATTGGAGACTACCAGTCCAACAAGACCTCACTCAAAACGGGTTTCACCATCAAGACATCAAGTTCCTTCATCTTATGGCCTGGAGAATGAGAGGTCACTACTAGCAGATAAAGGGCTGTCAGAAGAGGTCATCCAGACCCTATTGTCATCCAGGAGACATTCAACCATTAAATCTTATGGCAGAATTTGGATTGTTTTTAATGAATGGTGCCATCAAAAATCTATAGCCTTCATCTCTGTTCCCGTGATTTTACAGTTTCTTCAAGAGAGGTTCTCCAAAGGTTTAAAGCTTAACACCTTAAAATCTCATTTTTCAGCCATTAACGCACTATCTGAAGGTCTGTTCTCCAATCAGTCCCAAGTCTGTAAATTTTTCCGTGCAGTTAAGAATTTGAGGCATCCAGTTAGATCTCCTTTCCCTAACTGGGATTTATCTATGGTCCTTAACCACCTTGCAGGTCCACCCTTTGAACCTCTACCGGAGGTCCATTTAAAATTCCTCTCCTGGAAGACCTTCATTTTAGTCGCCATCTCTTCAGCGAAGAGGGTGGCAGAACTTTAAGCCCTATCATGTGGAGAACCGTATTTGAGAATTCTACCTCATTGTCTCATTATCCGAACTGTGCCATACTTCTTACCAAAGGTCTCTTCTGATAGTAACATCAATCAGGAAATTCAGTTACCCACCTTTTTTCCACATCCACAAAGTGAAGAGCAGGAAAGATTACATCTTTTAGACGTAAAGAGAGCTGTTACTACTTACCTAGAAAGAACACAGGAATTCGGGGATTCCGATGTGTTATTTATTCAATTCCAAGGAAAAAGGCCAGTAAATCCTTGCTGGCTAGATGGATTAAGGACACTATTTCCTAAAGTTATTCCTCTGAAGGTCGCCCGCTTCCATCAAACCTCAGTGTTCACTCTACTCGTTCTACCACTACCTCATGGGCAGAAAGGAATTCTGTATGTTTTGACCAGATTTGCAGAGCTGCAACATGTGCATCTTCATCAACGTTTGCAAACCACGATAGACTGGACATCCCTGCCTCTAGAGATGCAGCCTTTGGCAGACATTTGCTTGAAGCAGTTGTTTCATCCCCACCTTAATATTGCTTCTCAAATCCCATTTGTATAGTGCTGCCGAGGATGATAAGGAAAGCTAAAATTGTATTAACCGAAATTTTCCTTTCCTTGAATCCGAAGGCAGCACAACTTTGCCACCCTTAAGTTTATGGCTAAATATTTACACAAGTGGTTAGTGGCTCAGCCCTTCCTATATACCCTAGCTATGCTGGCTAAAGAGACTCTGTCACCAGATTATAAGTGCCCTAACTCCTACATAATGTGATCGGCACTGTAATGTAGATAACAACAGTGGTTTTTATTTTGAAAAACGATCATTTTTGAGCAAGTTATGAGCAATTTTAGATATATGCTAATTAGTTTCTTAATAGACAACTGGGCGTGTGTTTACTTTTGACCAATTGGTGGTGGTTGTACAGAGGAGTGTAGGACGCTGACCAATCAGTGACCAATCAGTATCATACACTTCTCATTGTTCCAGCCCATTGTTACAGTGTGATTGTGCAGTGAAAGAAGCTGGGCTGGAACAATGAGAAGTGTATGACACTGATTGGTCACTGATTGGTCATCGTCATACACTCCTCTGTACAACGCCCAGTTGATAAAAAGTTAAAACACGCCCAGTTGTCCATTAAGAAACTAATTCGAATAAATCTAAAATTGCTCATAACTTGCTCAAAAATGATGGGGACAGAAATCAATACGAGGCAATCAAATTAATACAACCAAAGTGAGAATTAGAAGTGCAGACGTAAGTGAGTCAGATGTGACAGACTCATCAGGAGGAGAAACAGGTCAGGAGACCAAGAAAACTAGGAACCCTCCGAATCCAGAGGGTGGACCGATTTTTGTTAACAACACCAAGTTCCAACCGCCATCTTTTTTAAGGGATCGCCTAATTTGGGGATACCGGAGCAACTACAGAGGGAGGAAACATCACAGAGGGAGAGGCAGGCCGAATTAAGCGTAATTGAGTCATTAAATTCTATGCAAGTTATTAACCTGTCCAAACATACTCTAACCGGAGCACAAACCTCAGTTTTGAAGCGTGGTTTTAATTTTTTGTCTGACTACAAGGCTCAATAAATTCGAGCTCATTAAAGACCTCCATCTTTTTGGGAGAAAATTAATTTTCAAAAAAATGTTTAGTCAAAAACAAAGTGTACAATATGATCTGCCATCATCTAATTTCTCGTCAGAAGAATAGGATGTTATGAAAGTAGTAGAAGAATTACTGAAAGAAAACAATGGTGATCATGAGCTGAGAGATCTGGGAATAATAGAAGATGATCAAGATAGAATAATAACAAGCAAATCCTCAAAATTAAAGCCCACGTCAAAAAATATGCCTCCTCTTGATTTGTGTCCACAGGTAAAAATTTTCATTGAGAGTGTCACAAGGGACATACTCAAACTGCCCGATTTAAATTTGAAAGAAAATATCAGCCCTGAAGAAAAGATTGCTATAAAAGAATTAAAAAAGTTGACTGATGGGGGCGTGGCTTAGCACGCAGCAGGAGCGGTCGCATGTTCTAGGAGCTCCGCAGTGAACCCGCGCCATCGTTATCCTGCAAAGATCCTGAGGCTTCCATAGCTTATAAAAATACCGTCCAGACGCTCGAGACGACCGGGGGCAAGTACCGGAGCCAGCATGGGCCCCACTAGAGGTCAGACGGCCGCGGAGAAGCTGCAAAACTTTGCAAGGAGTGAGGGGCAAGATGGCGGACGCACACCTCTGCCTCAGAGATCTAAGGGAGGAGAGGCCTCATGCAGCAAGGAATCGGATACAGAGACAACCCCGGAGCCTACGCTGTCCGAAATGACTACTCAACTCCTCGCAGCTATAGCAGCATGTAAAACTTCACTTACCGGTAAGCTGGAGGAAGTTAAGATTGATATAGGCCTTATGAGACAGGACATGCAGACCATGAGGGAGCGTCTGACCCACGTGGAGGATAGAGTATCCGGGGTGGAGGACAGAACGGCGTCCTTACCGGAGGCCATTGCTGACTTAGAATCGGCGGCAGAATTATGGAAACAGAAGACAGATGACATGGAAAATCGACTTAGGCGTAATAACATACGCATAATTGGCCTGCCAGAGAGAGCTGAAGGTCAGATTCCTGGTGATTTCGTTCTGCAGTGGATTAAAAACCTGCTTCCTGACGCGCCATTTTCGCAAGCCTTGGCGGTTGAGAGAGCCCACAGAGTGCCGGGAAGGCCGCCACCACCGGGGGCTCCCCCCAGACCGCTTCTGGCAGGTATGCTAAACTGCAATGATCGGGATTTGATTTTGCGTCTGACTCGCAGGTTGCCGGAAATTACATATAACGGGGCGAAAGTCTCCATCTTCCCTGACTTCTCGGCAGAATTGCAAAAAAAACGGGCGACATTCTTGGCTGTTAAACGGCGTTTACGGGAGCTGGGAGTCCCTTACTCCATGTCTTATCCGGCTAGGCTGCGTATTGTGGACGGAGAGAGAACCATCTTTTTCAATTCTCCGCAGGATGCTGATGATTGGGTGAGAGGCAAGCGTCAGCCACGAAGGAACTAGCTATGCCTGATATCAAGGTTGGTGCCTCGTGGTGAAGTCTTTGTTGCCGTTGGACTTTCCTGTTATAAGGTCCCAGCTTGAAGAGGATACAGACTGGGTCTGGCAGAGAATGGCTGGTCCTTTTTTGCTAGAACAGTACTGACTTGGGTTATCCTGAAGTATTGGACGTCTTGCCCGAAGAAGTTGCTGGTCGTTTAAGTCCTGATGGAAGCATTCATAACTGATGTTTGGCGCGGGTATTACCCCCGTATATTCAAATGCCACGTTATACGGCACGCACCGGTAATGTAATATGCATCTCAATGCATTGCCGGTATGGTTGTGTTATTAATAACCTGTTGTTCTGGGTTTTAAGTTGGAATGTGCCTTGGGTGCGGATAGTTATAGCACCATTCATGTACAAATGTAACTGCATAAGGGATGGAATGCATAGTTATATTCATTATCTGAGATGGGATGGAGTGTTGATGTATATCAGGCAATATAGATATCTCCTGTATGTGGAAGATAAAGCTCAGAAATGTCTTCTTTAACGGTAATGTCGTGGAATGTGAGGGGCATGGGCAATCCGCAGAAAAGAGTGATAATATATAGTTATATAGGCAAGATTAACCCTCATATACTGTGCCTTCAAGAGACACACCTGACGGCAGCTAAAATGAAAACGGTTCTCCGGCCATGGGTGCAGTGGTCTAGCCATTCATATCACACGACATACTCAAGGGGCGTGTCCATACTAGTGCACAAATCGGTGAGATGGGAAGCAATTCACACTAAAGTGGATAGTGAGGGTAGATATGTCTTTGTGTATGCGCTTATAGAAAATGTACCTCATGTCTTGTTGGGTGTATACATCCCCCCGCCAGCTTCATTACAAGTTCTACATTGGGCAGCCACCTTTGCAGCCACATATCCGACCGCAAGAGTGCTTGGCATGGGAGACTTCAACATGGTGGTGGACAGCAACATGGATAGGTTTAATGCTATTACCGGGCAGGTCCGGACACCCTCCGCGGTATCAGTTTTGGGTCTACTGTTTGAAGAGATGGGCTGGAAGGATCTCTATAGATATAAGTACCCGATGTCTACAGTGTATTCATGTCACTCCCTAGGCAGAAACTCCCTGTCCCGTATAGACTATATGGTGGGAAACTCTTTAATTGTACCGTTGGTGGAATCAATCTCGTATAAACCCAGGGCAGTATCTGATCACTCTCCAATGGTGGCCAGCTTCAGCATCCCAGGCCCTCCACTGCCCAGAAGTTGGAAAATACACCCCTTCTGGCTAACCCTGATAGGCCCACAGGATAGGATCCCTGATCAACTGGAGGTGTTTAACAGGGAACATAGCACTTTTGAAAACTCCAGCATTGCCTGGGATACACTGAAAGCATATCTTAGGGGGTGTCTCCGGTCCACTATTTCATACATTAAAAAAGACTCCTCCAGAACAGAAGTGGAGTTGGGAAAACAATGCGCTGAACTAGAGGGTAAATATACGGCTGACCCCACTGACACAAATAGAGACCAATGGTTGCAAATGGGGAGGAAGTACCTGCTACTGCTGCAGGAGAAGGCACATAGGAAGACATTTTTTGCGAAACAAACATATTTTGAACTAGGTAACCAGTCTAGTAAACTGTTGGCCCATTTGATACATCAAAATTCTAAAAGCCCGGCTATTCTTAAAATTCAAAGTAGTTCTGGGGAATGCTTGACTGACTCCCAAGGCATAGCTGAGGCATTTGTTCAATTTTACAGGGGGCTATATGCCTCGCAATCTAGATATGATAAGTTAGAGCTCCAGTCGTACATGGATGGTATTCAGTTCCCTAAGCTGAGTACGGAAGGTAGAGAGATCATGGAAGGGGCTGTGACTGAAGATGAAATAAGGGAAGCTTTGAAAGATATGGCTAAGGGAAAGGCACCGGGTCCTGATGGGATCCCTATTGAGGTATACCATAAATATTCAGAACATCTCATTCCCTCACTAGCAGCTATGTTTTCGTATGCACTTGAGAGAGGGCAGTTACCTGAAAGTATGTATGACGCCACTATTATTGTTCTGCTGAAACCAGATAAAGACCCTGTGGAATGTGGCTCCTACCGCCCGATATCATTACTAAACAATGATTACAAATTGCTTACTAAAATATTAGCAAATAGGCTGAACAAAGTTATTTCCCAAGTAATCCATGAAGACCAGACAGGCTTTATGCCTGGGAAATCTACCTCCGATAACATCCGGAGGGTACAGATTATAGCTCAAATAGGGAACGAGATGAAGGCTGACTGGGCGATGGCATCTTTAGACGCCGCGAAAGCTTTCGACTCCATCGAATGGATATATCTGTTGGAAACTTTGGAGAGGTTTGGGTTTGGACCACAGTTCCTTAGATGGATTTCGATTCTATATAAAGCACCAAGGGCACAAATCCTGGTGAACGGCATACTGTCCCCATATTTCCGGTACTCGGCAGGGTTGCCCCCTCTCCCCATTGCTGTTCGCACTTGCTATAGAACCCTTAGCCTTACACATACGCCAACATAATGGATATAAAGGGATTAGTTTGGGGGGGAGGGAAGATAGGATTGGCCTATATGCAGATGACATGGTTCTCTTTATGTCCCAACCAATGGTGACACTGCCCTTGGCAATCACCACTTTGGAAATCTTTGGGGGGTTTTCTGGCCTTTATGTCAATTGGACCAAGTCCTTTTTTATGCCATTACAGGGGGCGGGAGGACCGGACGTGATGCACGGATTAAGGGTGGTCTCCTCATTTAAATACTTGGGAATTGTTATAAATCAAGAGCATAGGAATGATCATGCCAGTAATGTCTTGCCATTGTTAGAATATATAAAGGCTAAATTTCGGATTTGGAGCACTCTTCCCCTAGCAGTGACGGGTAGAATAAATCTAATAAAAATGGTCATTCTTCCTAAATGTCTCTATATCCTCGAACATGCAGCGACACCAGTATTCAAAAAGTTTTTCAAACAGATACATGCCCTATTTCCAGGGTTTATATGGGGCTCCAATAGATCGAAGCTCAGTCTTGCTACTCTGCAGCGCCCCAAAACATCAGGGGGGGCGGCCCTGCCAGATCTTTACCTTTATTATCTGGCGGGACAACTAAGATACCTCAAAGTATGGGTTGCCAATATGACCTTGCCAGATAGGGAACATCACCTGGCATTCCATATGCATATATCCACTCTGTGGCCGGTATTGGAAGGGTCCCTGAACGAAATTAAAAATGTGTTGCCAATCCATAGGGTGGCTTCTCAGGTGTGGAAGGCTGCGAAGAGCATATACAGTCACTCGGGAGTACAAATTGATATGCCACTATGGTCTAACCCCCTTCTCCCTCAGATATCAGAGGAACTGGCTCCACAATTTTGGATTCAAAAGGGGATATGTAATATAGGGGACATGTACACGGATAACATCCTCAAATCATTTTCACAGGTGCAGTCGGAGTTTGCAATACCCAGGACTGCTTTTTATAGATATTTACAACTGCGTCATGCTCTTAATGCCCAATTCCCCCCCACTGACACGACATTCACTCGGCTTCCTCTGATAGGAGTTTTTAGGTCCCAAGGCCCCAGAGGTCTGATATCAGCTATATATACATCTCTCATTACAGCCAAGGTAGCTAATACACCCCTGATGGTCAAGGATAGATGGACAGCGAGGATACCTGACCTTGCAGAAGAAGACTGGGATGTGATCCTAGCCTCTCCATTATACGTGTCGCCAGCTGCCAACAATAGGATGATACAGCTGTTAATAGTCCACCAAAGCTACTTGACACCTGTTAGAATGCATAAAATGGGTAGATATCCGAGCACAGAATGTCACAGATGCAGGCACCCTAGCTCAGACTTCTGGCATATGATATGGGAGTGTCCGGTTATCTCCTCTTTTTGGAAGGAGGTGGTAGGGGTTGCTGCGGGAATCATGCATATTCCGATCCCAGTAAGCCCACAAGTGTGTATATTTGGTATCCTACAGGATGAACAGTGGCCACATTATCTGAAAATATTCCTCCGGGAAATTCTGTTTATGGCACGAAAAGCTATTGCTTTAAGGTGGATGGACCCCCGTCCTCCCACAGTGGCAAGGTGGAAAGCACTGGTGAACGCGGTTATCCCGTATGAGAGAATAATGTATAGACAGAGGGGTTGCATTGATAAATTTCATGGGATATGGGAAGCTTGGTGTGATTCTGCAGGGACACAGTATACTCCGCACAGGTATAGCGATCTGTGTAGGTCATTAACACATGTTTGAACATCTGGGGTGGCGGATCTAGATCATTTATGCAAAGTGTTCAAATTTGTCTTGGCTGCTGTTCTCCAATATAGCTGCTTTTGTAATTCTGATGGATCCTAGACTCATGTTAAAATGTCTGATTGCATGTATGTACTTCTCCTAATATGTAAAGTTGGAAAGGTAAAGATTATCATCCATGTCTGCAATATGTACTGTATTAAGTGTATGGAATGATTGCATTTGTACTACGTTTCTTCAATAAAACGAGTTTATAAAAAAAGTTGACTGATGTGGTTTTTAAGAAATCAGACAAAGGTGGTAATGCAGTTGTCTGGCCAAAGGATATGTATATCCAAGAGGCGAGAAAAACAACTGCATAACAAATCATGCTACAAAACACTATGGAGTGACCCCACCTCTCAGTTCCTCAAGGAATATGAGGAGCTGATTAGTGGAGGCCTGGAAGAGGCAGCGATCACGAAGAATGAGAAGGAATTCCTATCTGTCAGTCACCCAAGGACAGCCACATTCTATATGTTACAAAAAATTCATAAGAGTGTGTCCCAGCCCCCTGGTAGACCTATTGTAACGGCAGGGGGTAGGGAGACGGACAAGTGAGCCCTAATCTACCCGCCACTCTGTCCCTGCCTACTTGCAACGACCCGCCCTAGGCGACGGGGTACAACTGGGCGGCGGTCCCTGCGCTCAGTAAGTGCACGACAAACACGACAAACATACAAGGAACACGAGCAAGGAAAAGGGGCCGTTGCCCACGGCAACACCGTGAGCAACCAGAGTGGTGAACGAGCCGAGTCAAGCCAGGAGTGTGCGAGGTACAAAACGAAAAGCAGAAGAGTAGTCGGTAAGCCAGGGTCGGTATGGAGCAGGATCAAAAATAGCAGGAGCTGTAGCTGGGCCAGGAACCACAAGGAAGGAAACAAAAGCAATAACAAGCACCGAGGGACAGGAAGTGCAGGCTTAAATAGACCGAGGGCGGGAGCTAGCTGAGTCTGGCCAGGTTACGATAGGCTCTCCCACTCCTAAGCCTGCCAGCCTGAATGGTGGAAGCAGGAGTCAGTCTCAGGGATGTATTCTCAGGTGCTGACTGATTAGTTCTGGGAGTTAACCCCGCAGTGCCTGGCAGATCCTTTACAGTACCCCCCCTTTTATGAGGGGCCACCGGACCCTTTCTAAGTGGACCTGGCTTACTAGGGAAACGCAGGTGGAACCTCCTGACCAATACCCCAGCGTGAACATCCCGGGCGGGTACCCAAGTCCTCTCCTCGGGCCCGTATCCTCTCCAATGGACCAGGTACTGGAGGGAGCCTTGGACCATCTTGCTGTCCACAATCCTGGCCACCTCGAATTCCACCCCCTCCGGGGTAAGGATGGGAACAGGAGGTCTCCTCGAGGGAGCCAAGGACGGGGAGCAGCGTTTGAGGAGGGAGGCATGAAACACGTCGTGTATCCGAAAAGACGGGGGTAACTCCAGCCGGAAGGAGACAGGATTGAGGACCTCAATGACCTTATACGGCCCAATAAACCGGGGAGCAAACTTCTTGGACGGAACCTTGAGACGCAAGTTCCTAGACGACAACCACACCAGATCCCCGACCATAAACAGGGGGTTAGCAGAACTGTTTTTATCAGCCTGAGTTTTTTGTACGCTCTGGGACACCTCTAGGTTTTTCTGAACCTGGGCCCAGACTGTGCACAGTTCCCGATGAACGACCTCTACCTCAGGATTGTTGGAACTACCAGGTGAAACGGAGGAGAACCGTGGATTAAACTCAAAATTACAAAAAAAAGGAGAGACCCCAGACGAGTTACTGACCCGGTTATTAAGGGAAAATTCAGCGAGGGGAATGAAAGAGACCCAATCAAATTGACAGTCAGAGACAAAACACCTTAAGTATTGTTCTAGAGACTGATTAGTCCTCTCCGTTTGGCCATTGGTTTCAGGATGGAAGGCAGAGGAGAAGGACAGATCAATCCCCAACTTCATACAGAAGGCTCTCCAAAACAATGAAACAAATTGTACCCCTCTGTCCGAAACAATATTGACAGGGACCCCATGGAGACGCAGGATGTGTTTGACAAACAAGGTAGCCAACGTTTTGGCGTTGGGTAGTTTCTTGAGGGGCACAAAGTGGCACATCTTACTGAAGCGGTCCACCACTACCCACACCACCGACTTGCCTTGGGATGGAGGCAAATCGGTGATAAAATCCATGGAGATATGTGTCCAAGGTCTCTGGGGAATGGGCAACGAACGCAGTAAGCCCGCTGGTCGGGACCTGGGAGTCTTGGACCTAGCACAAACCTCACAAGCGGCGACGTAGGCCTTAACGTCTTTAGGCAACCCAGGCCACCAATAATTTCTGGTAATGAGGTGTTTGGTACCCAGGATGCCTGGATGGCCAGATAGTGCGGAGTCATGATTTTCCCTAAGTACCCTTAGCCGGAATTGCAGGGGAACAAACAGCTTGTTCTCAGGAAGGTTCCCGGGAGCTGCACCTTGATCAGCAGCAATTTCAGAGACTAAATCAGAATCGATCGAGGAAATGATTATACCTGGAGGCAAAATACAAGCAGGATCTTCCTCCGAAGGAGGGCTGGCCATGAAGCTACGCGACAGTGCATCAGCCTTAATATTTTTAGACCCAGCCCTATAGGTAACCAAAAAATTGAATCTGGTAAAAAATAACGCCCATCGAGCTTGTCTCGGGTTTAGCCTCCGGGCAGATTCTAGGAACACCAGATTCTTGTGGTCGGTAAGGACCGTTACCTGGTGCCTAGCCCCCTCCAGGAAGTGGCGCCACTCTTCAAATGCCCATTTAATGGCTAAGAGTTCGCGGTTGCCAATATCATAGTTACTTTCAGTTGGCGAAAACTTCCTGGAGAAGTAGGCACAGGGGCGGAGATGGGTGAGGGACCTGGTACCCTGGGACAAGACAGCCCCCACTCCCACCTCAGATGCGTCAACTTCCACGATAAATGGCTCCATTTGGTTGGGCTGAACCAGCACCGGGGCCGAGACAAAGCACTTCTTAAGGACCTCAAAAGCCTGGACAGCCTCAGGAGGCCAGTGGAGGAGATCAGCACCTTTGCGAGTGAGGTCCGTAAGGGGCTTAGCGATGACCGAGAAGTTAGCAATAAATCTCCTGTAATAATTAGCAAACCCCAAAAAACACTGTAACGCCTTCAGGGAGGCAGGTTGGACCCATTCCGCCACAGCCTGAACCTTGGCGGGGTCCATGCGGAATTCATGAGGAGTGAGGATTTGACCCAAAAATGGAATCTCCTGTACCCCAAACACACATTTTTCGGTTTTGGCAAACAGTTTATTTTCCCGAAGGACCTGGAGCACCTTCCTGACATGCTCCACGTGGGAGGACCAGTCCTTGGAAAACACCAGTATGTCATCAAGGTACACTACCAGAAAAATCCCCAGGTAATTTCTCAAAATCTCATTTATGAAATTCTGGAAGACCGCTGGGGCATTACACAACCCAAAGGGCATGACGAGGTATTCGAAATGGCCTTCGGGCGTGTTAAACGCAGTCTTCCACTCATCCCCCTCTTTGATGCGAATAAGGTTATACGCCCCCCGTAGATCCAATTTAGAAAACCATTGGGCCCCCTGAACCTGATTAAAGAGATCAGGAATCAAAGGAAGGGGATACTGGTTCCTTACCGTGACCTTATTCAGGCTACGGTAGTCAATGCATGGCCTAAGACCACCATCCTTCTTCCCCACGAAGAAGAAGCCAGCACCTACCGGAGAAGAAGAGGGACGAATGTAACCCTTGGCCAGGGATTCCTGGATATACACTCTCATAGCTTCACGTTCGGGACAAGAAAGATTAAATATCCTACCCTTAGGAAGCTTAGCTCCTGGTACCAATTCGATAGCGCAATCGTATTCTCTATGAGGAGGTAACACTTCGGAGGCCTCCCTAGAGAAAACATCAGCGAAGTCCTGAACAAACTCGGGTAGCGTATTCGCCTCCTTAGGAGGAGAAATAGAATTAACAGAAAAACATGACGTACAACATTCATTACCCCATTTGGTTAGCTCCCCAGTATTCCAGTCAAACGTAGGATTATGCAACTGCAACCAGGGAAGGCCTAAAACCAAATCGGACGATAATCCCTGCATCAACAGTACAGAGCACTGCTCCAAATGCATGGAGCCAACAAGGAGTTCAAAAACAGGGGTATGCTGTGTAAAATAACCATTAGCAAGAGGAGTGGCGTCGATACCCACTACCGGGACAGGTTTAGGCAAATCAATAAGAGGCATAGCAAGGGACATAGCAAATTCCACAGACATGATATTAGTAGAGGACCCTGAATCCACGAAAGCACTGCCGGTAGCAGACCTACCACCAAAAGAGACCTGAAAGGGAAGCAAGATCTTAGTACGTTTCATATTTACGGGAAATACCTGTGCGCCCAAGTGACCTCCCCGATGATCACTTAGGCGCGGAAGTTCTCTGGCTGCAACCTTACGCTTAGGACAGTTGTTCACTTGATGCTTGTCGTCCCCACAGTAGAAGCAGAGACCATTCTTCCTGCGGAATTCTCTACGTTGTTGGGGGGGACACGGAGGCCCCGAGTTGCATAGGTATCTCTGAATCTTTCGGGGAGGAACGAAGCAACGGAGCTTCGGGAGGCATCATGGGGGAGTCGGAGGAGAAAACACATAAACGTTCACGTTGTCGTTCCCTGAGACGTCGGTCAAGTCGTATCGCTAAAGCCATAACCTGGTCTAGGGAGTCAGAAGAGGGATAGCTAACTAGCAGGTCTTTCAGGGCATTCGACAGACCCAACCTAAACTGGCACCTTAAGGCAGGGTCATTCCACCGAGAAGCTACGCACCACTTCCGAAAGTCAGAGCAATACTCCTCAACAGGTCTCTTACCCTGACTTAAGGTCACCAGCTGACTCTCGGCAAAGGCAGTCCTGTCAGTCTCGTCATAAATAAGTCCGAGAGCAGAAAAGAAACAATCAACGGAGGAAAGTTCAGGGGCGTCAGGAGCCAAGGAGAAGGCCCACTCTTGGGGCCCTTCCTGGAGCCGGGACATAATTATACCCACCCGCTGGCTCTCAGAACCTGAGGAATGAGGCTTTAAACGAAAGTAAAGCCTACAACTCTCCCGAAAGGAGAGAAAAGTCCTCCGGTCTCCTGAGAACCGGTCGGGCAACTTGAGGTGGGGTTCAAGAGGTGCGGTGCGGGGAACTACCAGGGTAGCATCAGGCTGGTTGACCCTCTGAGCCAGGGCCTGGACCTGTAGGGAGAGACCCTGCATTTGCTGAGCCAGGGTCTCACGGGGATCCATAGTGGTGTCAGGGACCAGGGGTAGACTAGGTATGGGCTTGTTATTATGTAACGGCAGGGGGTAGGGAGACGGACAAGTGAGCCCTAATCTACCCGCCACTCTGTCCCTGCCTACTTGCAACGACCCGCCCTAGGCGACGGGGTACAACTGGGCGGCGGTCCCTGCGCTCAGTAAGTGCACGACAAACACGACAAACATACAAGGAACACGAGCAAGGAAAAGGGGCCGTTGCCCACGGCAACACCGTGAGCAACCAGAGTGGTGAACGAGCCGAGTCAAGCCAGGAGTGTGCGAGGTACAAAACGAAAAGCAGAAGAGTAGTCGGTAAGCCAGGGTCGGTATGGAGCAGGATCAAAAATAGCAGGAGCTGTAGCTGGGCCAGGAACCACAAGGAAGGAAACAAAAGCAATAACAAGCACCGAGGGACAGGAAGTGCAGGCTTAAATAGACCGAGGGCGGGAGCTAGCTGAGTCTGGCCAGGTTACGATAGGCTCTCCCACTCCTAAGCCTGCCAGCCTGAATGGTGGAAGCAGGAGTCAGTCTCAGGGATGTATTCTCAGGTGCTGACTGATTAGTTCTGGGAGTTAACCCCGCAGTGCCTGGCAGATCCTTTACACCTATCGTGTCGGGCCTTGGGTGCCTGACAGAAAAATGCAGCCAATGGCTAGATCATGAATTGAGAGAATATGTGTATGGGTTACCATCCCACACAAGGGATACAATGCAAATTCTCAAGGAGTTAGAGGGGGTTACTTTGGGAGAAGAGGAGTTCCTTGTCACTTGTGATGTTGAAAGCCTATACACCTGCATAAAACATGATCTGGGCATTAAGGCTGTAGATTATTTTCTGTCAAGAGATGTTGACTACAACCCGATTAGAAGGGAATTGTAATGACGGGGTAGGGAGACAGACAGATGAGCCCTAATCTACCCGCCACTCAGTCCCTGCCTACTTGCAACGGCCCATCCTAGGCGAAGGCGTACAACTGGGCGACGGTCCCTATGCTCAATAAGTGCATAACAGACAAACAGACAAGGGTACACAGAAGCTAAGGGAAATGGGGCAGTTGCCAACGGCAACACAGTGAGCAACAAGAGTAGTGAACGAGCCGAGTCAAACCAGGAGTGTACGAGGTACAAATCGCAGAGCAGGAGCGTAGTCATTAAAGCCAGGGTCAAAAATGAAGCAAGGTCAATGATCATAGCAGGAGCAGCAGAGCCAGGAAACAGGAAAGAATCACAGGCACTGGAGGAAAAGGAAATGCAGGCATAAATAGACAGAGGGCGGGAGCTAGCTCCGTCTGGCCAGGCTGTGATAGGCTCTCCCACTCCTCAGCCTCCCAGCCT